>NW_023270305.1:68322592-68355708 GCF_011800145.1 Mirounga leonina
TTCCTTCCTTCCTTCCTTCCTTCCTTCCTTCCTTCCTTCCTTCCTTCTCCTCCTCTTCCTCCTCTTCCTCATCCTCCAGGCAGTTCTAGCAGGAAAACTTGTTTCTTGCTCTCTTTTCTGTGGATGAGATTCTTGGCAGGAAGAGGAAGGATAGAATTTAAACTCAGGTTGGGGTCCTGGTCCTGACCCTGCCACTTAGTGGAAGGGTGACCTTGGGACAATCACTTGTCCTCTCTGAGCCATAGATTCATCACCTGCAAAATGGGGATGATAACGCCTGCCATGCTAGATTGCTGGCAGAATCAACGAGGCAAATGACTGGAAATATGTTGGTAAATGGCCAAAGAACCACGACCCCTCTGAAGTAGGACTGCCCTTGCTGTGGTGGAGACACAACAGACTTTCATGTCAGGCGCCCATGGGTTTGAGTCCCAAGTCCCACACTTGCTGTGTGGCCCCAGGCATGGGGTTTAACCTTTCTGAGCCCTGGCGAGTTTGTCTTTAAAACAATGATGGAGGGGCTCCTGGGTGGCTCAGTTGGTTGAGCATCTGCCTTTGGCTCAGCGTCCTGGGATCAAGCCCCGCGTCCGGCTCCTTGCTTAGCCTGCTACTCCCTCTTCCTCTGCCCCTCCCACTTACTTATGCTCATGCACACTCTCTCAAATAAATAAATAGAATCTTAAAAAAAAAAACAAAACAAAAAAACAGTGATGGAGACAGTGTCTGACATAAAGCTGCTGTGAAGATAAAAGGAGATCACGTTTATAAAGTAAGTAGGGTTGTAAGTGCCTGGATAGAGGAAATGCTCAGAAAACAAAGCAACAGCAAACAGAAACCCACAGAATACTCCTAGATCCTTCTTATCCTGTTATTGTTCCCCACAGGACTGCACTGAGCCCCTCAGGGTAGAAACGGGGAGCAGGCCCTGAGGCCAGGAGCTCATCCTTCCCTTCTGGGGTGGGAATGGTGGTGCCTGTTCTTGCCAGTCTGCCTGCCCCGACATGGTCCAGGGTCTGCAATGAGTTCACCTGAGTCACCAAGCCTCACCCTGGTGAGGCTGGGTCCCGAGAGAGAGAGGACAGTGCCTATCAAGTATTTCATTATGGGTCAAGGCTCCTATAGGGCCAGGAATGCCTGGAGAGTCTCTGGAACCAAGTGCAGAGAGTCTGAACCAGGGTTCAGGGCTCTGGGGGGAATGGTCCAGGAGAGGGGCTCTGGAGTGGGCTCACCACCCCTGACTTGCCCAAGGGAAGTGCAACAGGGAGTGGTGAGTAGTGAGATGCGGGACCCCAGGCAGGAAGCATCTCCAGCCAGTCCCCATTGGGAAGTCCACTGAGCCACCTACCATGCCCCCAGCACTGTGGTATTTAGGGTAGAGGGTTGGACAAAATGATGGCCCTCAACTTAGGAAAATCTCTGCCTTGGATGAGGACAGACAGAGACGTGCATTAATAGGTGTAAGGATGACCATATGACCGCCGACATTAGCATGCCAGGTGCACCCCTGAGCCCTGTCCACCGGCTGTCTCTTTGCATCGCTGTCATAAGCCTCGGAGCCCGGTTCTCAGACAGGGGTCCACCTGCTGGAAGCATGGATGAAGCAGCTCAGTCAGGTGGGGCTGAGAGGTGGGGGAGAGGAGGCTGGTTACAGGGAGGGGCCTCTTAGCCCTTGGAGGGAGGGCCTGGCCTCCTGGCCTCCCTTGTAGGCTTATTCTCTGCAGCCACACTACCTCCCCACCCCCTCACCCTGGCTCCATGCTGCCCCTCCTCCCCTCTCTCTGGGAAATCCTCAAGGGGCTGTCTGTGCTGGGCTCCCCAACCCCCAGACTCCACAATCAGAGGGTTCCCCTCTCTAAGCGCCCATCCCCCATGGCCCCACTACCCTGTCTCACCCTACTCCACCCCCTTTCACATATTTTCAAAGCTGAAAGGACCTTAGAGCTGCCCTTTGTGCACAGATCAGAAAGCTTAAAAGTCAAAGGACTGGTCCAAGGTCTCCCAGCTGGTCCTGGCTGAACCTGGAGACCCAGACTTCCTGGGTCCCCACCCCACGTTTTTCCCACCACATGCCTCCTGGGGCTGCCGGTGAGGCTGAGCGGGCTTTGCTCTGGGCTGCAGGCGGCTCCGGGATCCAGAAAAGACCAAGACAGTCCCTCCGGTCCCTGGGGTTGAGCCAGGGTGGAAGCAACAGGACCTGAGTCTTTTCCCACCAATAAAGGCACCGTTTTTCCGGTTCGGCTCTATTTTCTTCCTTCATTGTCTGCGGTCATTTCAGCCTCTCCCAGTGTTGGATTTGCCCAAACTCCCGGTGGCCGTGGCCGCACCAGGAGTGCCACTGTGTGGCTTGTAATTGAGTGGGAGGGCCCGCGTGCCTGTGTGATGACAATGTGTGGTGGCACATCGGTCGGTGTAGGCATCTGTCTGTCTGGCTGTGATGTGACTCAAATGCTGAAGCCCACATGCCCTCCCTCTCCCTCCCCATCTCCCAGCAGCTGTATCCCACCCCCAGGGAAAGAATGTCCCTGGCAGCCGCCATGCCCACCCCAGGCTGGAAGCAGTAACACAGGTGGGGGACACTGTGTCCAACTGGCCCCGTGACAGGGCCGCCCAGGAGGAGCCTCCCCTCCAGGGTCCCCCATTAGTGCTGCCTGCAGCAGCTGTCGCCCTGAGAGACAGGAATGCCCCGAGAGGAAGTGCCTGGAGGCCAGAGAACCAGTCCATGGTAGCCCTGCTGTGTCTTGCTCGGCCCCCATCCAGGGGAGTGGGGCTGGCCAAGGACCCCTGGAGGCCGGGGCTCCATCACCTATGCATCCCTTGTGCCCCCTCGACAGATATGTCCTCAGCACCCACAACGTGCCAGGAGCTGGGGCCCTGCCAAGGAGTTTGAGTGCAGGCGAGTGGAAGTTTCCACACTAAGCCTGCGCTGTCCGGGAGGAGGGTTTCTCCTGGAGAAGAGTGCCGTGGGTATGAGAGGTCCAAAGTCCACTGCACTAAGGGGATAAAACCCAGACACCTTCCACTCTTGGATCGGGATTGTGAGAAAAGCCCAGGAACACAGTTTTGGTGATAAAGAGTAAGGCACCTGTGGGCTTCGGGGAAGGCAGGGTGACATCTGCGATGGGTGTTCAAGGATGGGTGGGAGGCAGTGGGGAGGGTGTCTGGCAGAGGCACAGCAAAGGCCAAAGTGTGGCCGTCGGGAGGGGGCGCTTCTGGCTTAGACCCCTTGAGAGGCCAGTACGTGCCAGCACATAGATGAACATCTGTTTGTGAGTTGCGGTGATTCTGGGGAGAGGGTCTTGGCCAGAGGTAGTGGGGCAGAAGACTTCAGGAAGGAGGCGAGGACCGGGATGGGGGAAGGGAGGACGACATCCATGAACCCTGGAAGGCCCTCCACTCCCTGCCTTGATCCCGAAGGCCAGAGGCCCAGGGACAGAAGGCCGGGGAGTGCTATCACTGAGAGAGCCGGGCCCCTCGGCTTGCGCCAGCGAGGGTGCACGGGATTTAGACTAAGGAAACAGCTCGGTGCCTCTAGGGAAACCCAGGCCTGGCCTCGCCTCCTTCTGGCCCCTCTTCTTCGGTCCCGAGGGAGGCCCTTGTCCCTGTACCAGCCACATCTGTGGGGCATAGAGCTGAGCAGAGGGCTCATTTTGCTAGGAACTGTGCTGAGTGGGGTTGTCCTTGGGCCGTGGTGTCCTCATCTACGCACCGAGGGGCTTGCGCTCTGTGGGATCTCACGTTGTTCCACCTTACTTGCCAGCCCTGATGAACTGATAAGGCTCTGTGGAGGATTGTGACCCCAAGTCCAGGCTGGGAGCCATAGAGGCCTTGATCCATTAGTAATGTCTGCTCTGGCCTCCTGGTGTGGGCGGTGGTACACATGCCTTCCTACCTCCCATCTTCACTCTCGCGGCATGCCATGTTCTAATGGGGGGGCAGAGGGGTGGGGGGGGAGAACCAACCTTCTATGAGAAGTGATTCTCCCAGGATTTGTGACAAATCTTGTGTGTGTTCCCCCAGGGCAAACATCTAGGCGGAAGACAGGCATCTCCAAGCATCTCCCACTTGTCTGTGAAAAATGACATGGCTACAGTTTCGTAAGGAAGAAGAGAGAGGGTAAACAACCCCAAATCTGAGTTCTTGGTCCATTAGTTTTTCTGGCATTTTGATAAATTTGCACCTGGCTGCATTTCCGTATAACTAATACGAAGAAACGTTTCGTCATTGTTGTTGCTTTGTTTGTTTTTTGTTGAAACAGAAAAAAGAAATCCATAAATATCATCAAGAAAGAAGAGACCAAGAGAAGTTGATGGGTTCTATAACTGGGTTTAAATAGAAACTAAGATCTTAAGAACTTTAATCAGAAAATAGAATACGTTGGTCACATACGTGTATATGTTAGTGTTCTTGTGTTTGCGAACGTGGTGTACGTGTGTAGTGCGTATTGATGCACAAGTTGGATGTATGTTCATGTGCGTGATATAAATGTGGCATGAATCTGTGTGTGTTGTGTGTGTGTGTGTGTGTGTGTGCAGTAGGATGTCTGTAGGGCATAGAAATGTATGTTTGTATTCTGTGTCCATGCTGTGGGGGGAATTACGCAGTGTGCATACTGAATACAGTAAACCTCAGAATGGTGTATATGTGTGTAGGGGATGTGTACATCATATATGGGTGAGGGATCTGTGACGTGTGCATTGTGGGTAAGCACATGGCATTCTTGCTCCGTGATGCCCTGGCCTTGAGCGGGGCCTGGTGATGACGTGAAGTAACATCAGAGTTTAAAATAGCTCCCTGTGGAGCCCAACAAAGACTGAGAGCCAAGAACCTTGAGTCTTTTTTGGTGCTTGCTATTCCGAGGGAAATCAGGAATTGCTGGAGCCTGTTTTACCTACTCTGAAATCCAGACAAGGAGAAAAGTGACTGGAGTCTTGGGGAGACCCAGCCACTAGCTCAAGAAGGTGGGCTTAAAAAGCTTACCATTTGCAGTTTCCGAGAAAAATTCCTCACCAAACTTTTCAGACTTTTTCTCTCCTTTAGCAAAGATGGGAAAGGGTTCTTTGTGGCCTTTTCTGGGGAAATCGAGCAATTTCCACGATGGATTTGGGACACTCTTTTCCCCCTTTTAAAGAAGGTAATCCTGTGGTAGCAAAGGGAAGGTTGACAGACATCTAGAGCTTTCTGCACAGCTGTTGATAGTAAAAGGGTTGTGTCCCCCAGCGCATTGGAGGTCACAAAATGCAGCCAGTCAATTTGTTTTGACTGTCTTCAGGCAAACTGTCCAGAGGATTTCATTCCCCCAGGCCCCAGGGGTAGAGTGGGGAGTGAAGACCCCTTTGCCCTGTGCCCTTGCAAAAGTCATGGCTCCTTCTTGTCAAGAAGGGTTATGGAGCAGAGCCCTTCCTACTACCTAGGACTGTGGTGTGAGCCCTGAAATGACAGTCAGGAATGTTTCTGCTGAGTGGAAGGGACGGTCCCCAGGGGCAAGGTTGTTCCTGGCACAAGGCCTGCCACCTAGTAGGTGTCCAATAAATAGTTGTTGAATGAATGAGTAGCCCAGGAGGTGACCATCCAAGAGAAACAGCCTGGTTTCCCCCCACGGCCAAGCAGAGCTTCCAGGGCAGGACTGGGGGCGGACGTGGCCGCCTGTCCAGCTGTTGGACTTCCCCTCCTCGTTTCCGGTCCCTCTCCCAGAATCTCAGCTGGTTCCCACACCCTGGCTCGGGGGCTTCTGCTGTCATTGTTCGGCTGTTCTCAGGGCCCGGCCTCTGCCCGACTAGACCTTTCACTGGGCCAGGAAAAGGTGTAGGACAAGGCAGAGCAGGAAGGGGAAGTTTCAGGGACTGATGCGGGAAAAATTCACAGTAAGAATGGGCTGATCTGGTGCAGCCTCAGGTGAGAAGCCAAGGTTTAGGGAGGGGTAAGGACGTTCCCAAGTTTACACGGATGGTGCTGGAATAATAATGATCATCAGAATTATGGTAGTAGTAGTATCGACCATATATGGGATGATATTTTGCGAACTAGACTTTCCCCCAGCATCTTCTTGCACTCCTTAGCTCTGCCCACTTCCTGTAGCTAGTGTGCTTTGAGGCCCACACGGAGAATGTGAGTATTTGCATGGTCCCTGGGGTTCCCGAGGGGACCCAGTGACCATCAGCTTTAGGACTCCACGTAGGAAGCCTGGCCTTGACCTCATAGCACTGGTTGCCTCAGGGAATAGGCTAGACTTGTTGGATTTTGAGTTTCAAAAGCCAGTCTGTAGGACTTCCAAAATAAAAAATGATCGTTGAAATTTAAAACTCAGTGGGATAAACAGAGCTGGAGAAGGAGATCTGAGAATTCACCCAGAAGGCCTCACAAAGAAGTAAATAGTGGAAAACGGGGAAGAGGGAGAGGTAGAATGGTTAGAATGAAAAGGTCCAACCTATGCCAAGTAGAATCCCAGGAAGAGAGATTGGAAAGAATGAGGGGCAATATTCAGAGAGACGATGGCTAAGAAATCTCTAGAACTGAAGACAGAAATCAGTTTTCATATAGCAGAATCACACCAAGCTCCGGGGCATATCACGGGGCAATTCCAGATCTCCAAGAGAAGCCTTCCTGAGCCCCTTGCTTCCCAAACCCTTCTCTTCTGCCGTCTGACAGCCCTAACCACAGTGACTTTGCATCTGCATTAGTACTGCTTCCATTCGCCGTCCTTTGGTGGGCAAGTTTTGCCTCCTCCATGAACCTGGGAGCTTTCTGAGGGTAGGAGCCCTTCTCCTAACCCCAGTCCTGGGGAAGGATGGCAAAATACCTGGTCAGAGATCTAGTTAGAGTCCTGGGCCCATAGCTCAACTTCTCCTGTCTCAGCTTCTTCATCTATAAAAGGGAATTAGAAATACCTGGACAGAACATCCTGAGATTTACACGTGGGGTGATTTCCTGCCACACTGTGTTCCTGTTCTGTTTAATCTACAGCATTTTAATGTCACTATTTTTATTTCTAGATTCTGCCCCCCCCCCCCGGGCCAATTCTGCCTCTTCTTTTCTTTCTCTTCATATATTCATGGGGAAAAAAAAAAAAGTAAAAACAGAAAGAAAAAAAAAAAGGGCGCCTGCATGGCTCAGTCGGTTAAGCGTCTGCCTTTGGCTCAGGTCATGATCCCAGGGTCCTGGGATCGAGCCCGCATCGAGCCCCTCAGCAGAGAGCCTGCTTCTCCCTCTCCCTCTGCTTCTCCCCCTGCTTGTGTGTGCTCTCTCTCTCTTTGTCAAATAAATAAATAAAATATTTTTAAAAAGGTAAAAACATACATTCATGAAGAACCATAAAGCGTTGGCTCTCAAATCTAGTTTTAGCAGGAGAGACCTTTCATCAAATAAAAATATATTGTTGGAGACCCAATTCCAGCAGAATAAAGGAATTACTGGTTGAACTGGGGTGGGTGGGGTGGGATGGAGACCCAGAGTCCAGCTGACTCATTTCCCCCTTTCCCTCATACCACCCCTGTGGCACCACGGCTGGAACAAAGTTAGAAAAGCACCCATCAAAAGCTTTAATGCAGCGTTCCCCAAAATGTGTGTCTGGGAGTCCTACTTTATGGTGTCCCATGAAAAAGGGGTTCTGTGGTTGAATACATTTGAGAAACACTGGATTAACCAAAGTGAATTGAGTCTCTGCAGGATTTCTTTGAGAATTTAATACTCACACTGTGCACTGGGAGTCTTACAGAGGGTAGCTGACGTGCTGAGTTCTGCAAACCTACCTGTTTTATCCAAGAATTACCCCTGTAGGGACGCCTGGGTGGCTCAGTCGGTTAAGCGTCTGCCTTCGGCTCAGGTCATGATCCAAGGGTCCTGGGATCAAGCCCCACATCAGGCTCCCTGCTCAGTGGGGAACCTGCTTCTCCCTCTCCCTCTGCTCCTCCCCCTGTTTGTGCTCTCTCTCTCTCTCTCTGACAAATAAATAAATAAAATCTTAAAAGAAAAAAATAGAATTACCCCTGTAGGCTGGTGTTGTGCAGAACACACTAGGAAAATGCTATATTGGAGAATAATAATAATAATAATTAATAATAATTTTTCCTATGTCTCCCTTCAAGATCTATAGGGCTGGACACTGAAATAGGAGGTGAGGCAATTATTACTCTGGATTGAATATGAGCTTTAGTCTTTTGTGACCCCCCCCACCCATTTAGAAAAGACCTGTGGGAAGTCCAGCAATTTCCAGGCCTTCTTTCTTCCCGTCTCTGTTCTGCAGCCACAAACACAGCCTGGCTGGGCATGGACATGGGTGAGCCCCCGTTCCACCGGTCAGTTCTTCTAACACCTCAGGCTGGGGCCCACTTTTGTCCCAAGGCTGAGCCGGCCCTTTGGCCCAGGCAGGAGGCCCCAGAGCCCCGGCTTGGCCCGTGAGAGCTCTGGGAAACCTTGTTCCCACTTGCCCACCCCCTTCCTGGCAGCCCAAGAGGCTGCCCAGGCTTTTCTTTCCTCTTCTTACTGGCAGGAAGAATTTCTGGAAGCACGGCTGAACCAGTGACAATGAAGCAGGATGCCCGTCACCCTTACCAGCCTGGCCGCACAGGGAGAGCACACCCACCCCCCACCCCCCCAGGGCTGGGGCTCACAGAGGTAAGCCTCCCTGCCTGCTCGGCCCCACCTCGGGCTCTAGGAACAGGACAGGCCCCTGCCCAGGGCTGGAAAGCAGGGGCAGGCGCCCTGGAGCGTCTCTCCAGAGGCCAAATCCCACGGTGGGTCTGTCGGGTCTCTCGCCCCCAGCTTTCCCCTCTTCCTTTCGTACCTTGAACAGACAGCAAGGGGTGGGGCACCCCACTAGGTGCTGTGAGGCAACATTGACCAAAGCAGATCTGTCTCCGGGGGGTCTAGAGTGGGGTCAGGTGGTCCAACACGCAACTTGAGAATGTCGATAAAACGGCTTCGGGCTTTGACAGGCACGGAGGCTGCGGAAGCATCTAGTGCAGTCTGGGGATGAAGGACCGCCTGCCTGGGGGAACACCGTTTATTATTAAAGCCGCTTGCCCAGCTTCAGGGCTGCGGAGCCACAAGGAGCTGAGACCCAGCCTTGCTTTCAAGGACTCTCCTCTCTGTGTCATTCTGCGTTTCTGGTCTTTCCCTCTGAGCCTCGCTCCGGCTGGCAGCCTCTCCCACCTTTCTGTCTCCAGCCCCACGTCGCCCTGACTCCCTGTCTTGTGCTGAAGAATTGCTGTTCCCAGGACAGGTGAATAAATACTAGGAACCCAGCAGACCCCTCCGCAAGGCCCCCTGGCCTGGCCTCCCACAGCCTGAGGCCCCGGGGCCTCAGGGCCCCTGCCCCCACTACACCCACCCCTTAGGCCGCTAGCTTGCTCTGTTTCTCTCCGTGCTGCATTCACTACTAAAGCCACAGCCATGCCCCTCAGCCATCCTTCCTTGGGGGAAGTTGGGCAGGAATTTTTGTCCTTTAAAAAGTTGTTATTGTCTGAGGGGAAGCAGCCAAAGAAAGAGGCGTGTTATCTGTGGACTGGACTTGGCTGTCCCTCATAAACGAATGGGCTTTCCAAAGAAAGTATTCAAGGGGGGTCCGGGCGGAGGGAGGAAGGGCCTGGGATGTCTGTGTTTCCCTTAGACCCACGGGGTCCTGATGCCGCAGCCACGTGCCTCAGCTTGGGCTCCTGGAGGGCGGGCGTGAAGGTGCGGAGACTGGGGCATTGAAGGTGCAGAGACCCTGCCCCATCCCCCGGGTCCGAGCAGCCCTCAGGAGCCCAAGGAAGGTCTCGGGATGTTACAGGGACCAGTGTCCCTTCAGGCCCGTAATTCTCCAACTCCCTCCGACCCCACGTACATACCAGGCTTCTTGCCCCCTGCCTCACCTTTGCTCAGGCCGGTCCCTGAGCCTGGAGCAGCCTTTCCATCTCTTCACTTACCAGTGTTCACCATCCTTCCTGGCCCAGGCCTGGTCGCACCTCCCAGCAGCCTGCCCTGACTGCCTGACCCCACGCTGGCCTCTCCTCCCTCTTCCCTGCCCGGCGGTCCCTCCATGGCCATGTGCCTGTCACTTCATGGGGACTGACAGCTCCATGCTCAGCCCACACAGTCACAGCCGCTGTGGAGGAGGGCCAGGGTGGCAGGATGATGGACGAGGCTGTAATGGCCCCCTTCCCCGCTGTGGCTGTGGTTAGATCTCCCCTCGAAGAAGCCCGATATTTTCCAGGAATTTCCTGAGGGGAGGGGACCGAGTATTCCGGAATGAGAGCCAGCTGTGGAATTGAGGCCTGGGAGTGAGGAGCCGGGCTCAGGGCTTCCTGGCTGAGTCAGCGGACCGTCCCCAGGTAATTTATGCGCTGAGTCAGGGCTGGGGGCCACAGGGGTGGGGAGAGCATGGGGGAGTGGGGAAAGGTTGCGGAGGGGAGGGAGGGTGCCTCTAGGCAGTCTGTCACGGGGAGGGCAGCCTGACCGGCTGGAAGGGAGTCTGGCTGAGTCGGGCACAGACCCCCTTCTCCCCCCCAGCTTTGCTCCCTTGCCTGGAGTCTGCAAAAGCCACAAGCCAGAGGGAGGAGCCAGAAGATGGATATAAGGCTGCAGAAGGGGAGAAGCCTCTGGCCGGCCCTGGGGGCTCAGGAAGATAGAGGAGGCCAGGCTGGAAGTGAGTGGGCTTGGGCAGGCGTTGGGGCTGAGTTGGGGGTGAGGAGAGCCACTGGCTCTAGCATCAAGCCTGCGAGCGGCCTGCTCCTCCTTCCTTCCTGGCCCGGCCCCCTTTCTCCCTGCAGCAGCCCATCTGGCTTCCATTCAGCTCCTGCCGTGGACCTGCCGGGTGCCGTGGGCTTGGTGCCTCCTCCTTTCCGAGGCTCAAGTCCTCACTCGGACAAGAGGTCCTGGCTCCTCCAAGCCCTGAGGTGGGGCTGCTAGCCGTAGCCAGGGAGTCCCGTCCAGGGCTCAGCAGAAGCAGGTCTGGGAGTGCCGCCAACTAAGGCCCACTGCAGGCCTTGACCTTGAATGGAGGTGGGGCTGGGCTAGGAGAGGGGCCGGGGGAGGTGGCGCCTGGTTACTGTCACCTGCAGGCCCGAGGAGCCTGGGGAGGCAGCACAGCGTGTGCCGTCTCGCACGTACACCCCACACACCCCACGTTCCCAAGAAAAGCCTGTTTCTGTCCGTCTCACCCAGCGCTGAGCCTGGGATCCCACCGGAAGACGGCTCCTGACACAAGCTCCGAGGAGGAACCCTCTCCTGCTGGCAGGGCGAGGCAGAAGTGTCCCCCAGGGGAGGGGACCCAGCTTTCCCTGTCATTCGCGTGCATCGTCACACTTGCGGTGGCAGAATCATCCCACGGCAGATTCCAAGCAGGGCAGGGTGCTGCGGGGTTGGGGCTCCCCTGGCCCTGGTCTCGGCGTCTCAGAGGGGCCCCCAGATTTTTGAGTGTCTTGCCCTGGCTCCCAACCCCAAGTCCCCATGCTGAAGAGGAGCCCCTGCTGAGGATGGTAGAGTTCGCAAGCCCAAATTAAGACACGCGATCTGAAGAAGAATCTGGGGGATTTGTGATACCATGCTAAAGATACAGAAAAAGGAATCTCATTTTGTACGTGACTGAGGAACTGCTTTTCTTGGTGAGAATAGTCATGAGGAAATCAAATCTGGACAGAAGGGTTCTGGACACATATGAGGGTCTGCGACATGTAGCTTGACCCCGGACCAGTCCCACCCCCGTCACCAGCCGGTCCTGTCAGGCCCCCGTTGGGGAGAGGTGGTTGCATTCTGGAATCAGTTGGAATCCAGCTGACAGGATTCTCTGAGGGAGGGGACATGGGTCTAAGAGAAAAGACACAGGGACCACTCCAAGGTTTTGGTCTGAGCAACTGAAGGGTTGGAGTTACCACAGACTGAGACAGAGAATGCATTTTGTTGTACATTTAACAGATTGCTTTTATTATGAAAGTCCAGAAATTGGGAATGGATGAAACTGAGCAGGGCGTCTGTGGGGTCACTGCCCACAGGGACCGCTGGGTCATTACACCCCCTACCACAGGCCTCGGGGCTCCCACGAGGCCCCGGGGCAGAAACGGGGAGGCTTACCTTCCTGCCTCCGCTATGGGACGGGGTGTGGGGGGGGCAGCGGTGGGAAAGGGTCTGACCCTCCCGAGTCCCTTGGGCTGGCACCGGAGACCTGGGGCCCGGGAAGGCGGTGGCGTGTGTGGGCCTCTGTCCACACAGACCCGCCTGTGGCCCACAGAGGCCCTTTCTCCTCAGACCTGGTGCACTGTCGCCACCAGCGCCTTCTAGAGGAAGCATCCACAGGAGCCCAGGACTCTACTTTGATTCTCCAGCCACAAACCCCTGCAGGCCTGGCTGGCCAGAGGCGTGCCTGTGCATCCCGGGAAGCAAGCGCCTGGGGACTCAGGGCCGGAGAGGCTGTGAGGATGGCTTTGTGCGGCCGTTCAGGTGGGCCCTGCCAAGTCCCCCTGCCAGGAGAGGCCAGTTTGGCTGCCAAGCCTCCTGAACTTAGGTTACCTGAGAAAGCGGCCTTAAAGCCATCTGTTTCTCGTTGCTTCGCATGCCGTAGGCCTGCTTGCCCCAGGGGCCAAATGCCCTGTTTGCCCACATCAGCAGAGATGAGGGACGAGAAGACAGCTCTGTGGGAAGAGTCAGGAGGACCAGTCTTTGTGAGAATATAGGTTCCTGGGCACCTCTCCGGCCCTGCGGAATCTGTGTCTCTGAATATTTACCAAGCTCCCCTGGTGATCCAATGAGGGTCAGGGGTTGGGAGCCCTGGCATAGAGGCTGCGTGCTCTGCACGGTATCTGGAGAGACACCACACCTGAGGAGAGTCAGAGCTGTGTCACAGAGTTCAGCGGGGTGGGTGGGGTTAGGAGGAGTGCTCTGGTTGTCTGAACACAAGAGAACCTGGATCTTTGACGGGCCTCAAGGGGGCCATTTGGGAGGTTGGAGCTGGGATTAGAGTGGGCCCGAGGTGGAGAATGGGGCCTCCTCGGGCCCCCAAGGGGTGCCCCCTGGAGCTGGTCTGTATCTCGTGACCTGCTTGCTCCTTCTCCCTGTAAACTCTTAACCCCGATCTGGAGGTGATCCCCAAGGGTAGGGCTTACCTACCCAGAACTACATTGAATAAATAAATGTGCTCTGCCCAGATTTTATCTCTTCAGGATTCCAGAGCACAAGACAAATGGCTTCATGTCCGGCAAGGAGGTGTAATTCATCCTCTGAGGTGAGCCCCAAGCCTGGGGGTGGGGTGGGGTGGGGTGGGGAGAGGAGAGGTAGATGGTTTGGAGCATGTGGGACATGCAGACGTGGGGGCCAGCAGGCCCTGGAGCTCTGTGTGCAGGGCTCAGCTCTAAGACCTTCAGAATAACCCTGCCTTCCCAGGGCTTGTGCAGGGATGGAAACCAAACCTAGCATCCTTTAATTTAAGGAGTCTATTTCTGATTCTAAGAACACTTCGGGACATAGAAATAAGTTTATAGCACAGAAAAATGAAAACCTATTAAATATATAAAATAACCTGACTTTGGAAATATGTTGATTCATTAAAAATGTTGCAAGATTATACCCCAAAACATTGACTGGTTGTAAGATAAAAAGTAATTTCAGAGTTTTGGTTTTTAATTTGGATTTGCTTATCTGAATTTTTAACTTTTCTAGAAGAGTCATGCACTTATTTGTACACAAATGACACAAATATTGAAAGTTATTGTTGTTATTATTTCATAAACCAGAGCCTCTGAGATGTAGTTCAGGAAGGAGAATTTCTAGGCAGGAAAGACAGCCGGATCAAATAACCCTAGCTGTCATCTGCCCCCCCCTTTCTTTGGGTCAATTTCTTAATTTTTACCACCTCCCCATGGTTGCCCCCCCTGGGATGCCACTGTCCTTTCAATTCTCTGGACCAAGCACAGCTAGAAACCCAGGCTTTGGCTTCTTTTAGCAGAGCAAGTCTAAGAAACCTGGGAAGACGTACCAGATGGTGTTACTAAACCCAGAGGGAAGAAAACAGGAACAGAAACGCAGTGCCTGGAAGAACTATGAAACCACCAGGTTTCTCCACGCAAGGGTGTGCAGTCCCACCTCCGCTCTCAGGTGGGACCCACAATGACATAGAGGGAGAGAACGCTAGTCCTCGGTCCAGGCGCCCCCAAGCCACAGTACTCATTTCAGAGGACTTAACGCCTTACACACATAAAGGCTCCCAGGAGCTAAGAAGCTTCCAGACTTGAAAAGTAAATGAATTTACTTGGTATGCCCAAGTTTTTCTTAACATCATTGCACCCACTATCTGCCCAAATGAAGGCATGATAGGGAATCAGTGAATTATTAAAAATCACTGATCACATTGAAAAATGGGTGGCTCAGGGGCACCTGGGTGGCTCAGTCGTTAAGCGTCTGCCTTCGGCTCAGGTCATGCTTCCAGGTCCTGGGATCAAGCCCCGCATCGGGCTCCCTGCTCGGCGGGGAGCCTGCTTCTCCCTCTCCCACTCCCCCTGCTTGTGTTCCCTCTCTCGCTCTGTCTCTCTGTCAAATAAATAAATAAAATCTTAAAAAAATAAAACATAAAAATAAATAAAAAATAAAAAATAGGTGGCTCAGTCAGTTGAGCATCTGCCTCTTGATCTCAGCTCAGGTCTTGATCTCAAGGTTGTGAGTTCAAGCCCTGAGTTGGGCTCCATTCGGGGTGTGGAGCCTACTAAAAAAAAAAAAAAAAAAAATTAGCATTTAAAATTGTAATATGAATACAGATTCATCATAAAAACTACTTGAAAATTTAAAAAAATGAAAATATCCCATAATCATCACACTGAATGGAGATAAACATTATTGGTGTATATACACATTTCAATAAAATCAGGAAAATATTGTGTGTATATGTGATATACACACATATACACACATAAAATTCTGATTTTATATATGGATATAAGGTCATTTACACACACATATATAAAATTCTTTTTTCCATTTAAAATGCATCATAAGAATTTTCCTGGATCTTTGAAAATAAATTTTAAATGGCTGCATGCTATCCCATTGCATGGCACACTGATTCTTAAGCAAATCTCCTATTGATACCTAAGCTATTTCCAAATCGTTGGCTATTATAAAGAATAATTCAATAACATCATTGCACGTATATCTTTGTATACATCTCTGATTATTTCTTTAGGATACATTTCTAGGAATAGAATTGCCAAGTCAGGGACATGAATGTCTACAAGGTTCTTGGTGTCTCCAATCAATGCATACTTGTTAAATTGTATGGATTTGAACAAAAGTAGTAAAAAACTCCAGAGCAGCACTCTACCATGTTCGCTGCATGTTCTCAGACCCACAAAAGGTTCCAGGGGGCCAGGTGAAGCCCCTCCATCCACCCTGTGGGACTGTCCTTTGGAACCCGGGCAGAGGCCAAAGCCAGCAGTCCTTGGTGCTCCTTGGCTGGGCCCTGCCCCTGTTGCTGCCACAGGGCTACTTCCCTCAGCTTCTCAGAAACACCCTAAATCCCGCTCAGAAGCCCCTCTGTGAGGATTTTCTTCCAGCCCATTGCCGTGGCCCCCTGGGGAGTATACAGGGTAGGGGTCACGGTCACCCACACCCTCTTCAGACAGGGCATCTGAGGCCTAGAAGCCAGCAGGATGCGAGAGTTAGGACAGGACCGGGGATTCAGAGACAAGGCTCTAGGTCTCACTCTACCAGTCAGTGTTGCCAAACCACAGAGGGGCGCGTCCCGTGGGAAAGTGGCCCAACACAACTGGAGGCAGAGGCCCTGCGAGGAGGCTGGGATCCACTAGAGTCATTTTCAACAAATATCTATTGAGCATCTATCATGTATAGTCACTGAGAAAATAGCGGGAACCCAAGAGGCAAAGCTCCTGCCCTCAAGAAACAGCATGCTAGTGGGGGAAACAGGTAATAAACCCCAAGAATCGTGTCCAATGGGGTTTAAATGCTGAGAAGAAAACAAAGCAGGGACAAGTGGATAGAAAGTGACACAGAGGGGTGGGTTACCTTGAGGTAGGATAATTCACATAGGTCTCTCTGGGTTGATACTTCAGCAAAAGCCTGAGGGAACAGAAGGAATAAGCTCTGTGAGTTATCTGGAGGAAGCCCTTCAAGGCCAAGGGAACAGCAAGTACAAAGGTCCTGAGGCAGGAGCAAAACTGGTATGTTTGGGTAGACGTCAGAAGCTGATATGGCTGGAACAGAGTGAACAAGGGACAGTGTAGGGACTGAGGTCACAGAGCTAGCACCATCCCCATTAGATGCGGGAGCTCCCACTGAGCCACAGGCATCAAGCAGGACACAGTCATCTGTTGTCAAGAACCTTTAAGGTTAGGGCGCCTGGGTGGCTCAGTTGGTTAAGCGACTGCCTTCGGCTCAGGTCATGATCCTGGAGTCCCGGGATCGAGTCCCGCATCGGGCTCCCTGCTCGGCAGGGAGTCTGCTTCTCCCTCTGACCCTCCCCCTTCTCATGTACTCGCTCTCTCTCATTCTCTCTCTCTCAAATAAATAAATAAAATCTTTAGTATATGTGCTGCCGAAGCGAGCACAATAAATAAAATCTTTAAAAAAAAAAAAGAACCTTTAAGGTTAGGGGACCTTGCTGTGGCAGAAGACAAGAGAATAGCAGAGGGCCAGGGCAGGCTTTTACCACCTGATCAGGTGTTTATAGCAAGGCTGTGAGGAAGGAGGGTATGTTCTAGAGCTCTGTCCCACCGTGCTGGGTGCCAAGTGTCCAAGGTGGACCAGGCCACAGAGCTGCCTCCTAGAAGCTCACAACCCCATGGGGCCAACAGGTGGGCGGGGCTAACAAGCTGGCAAGGAAATCCTGTCATTTGTGACCACACAGCTCAACCTGGAGGACATCATGCTAAGTAAAATAAGTGAGGCCGAGGAAGACATGCCCAATCCGCATGATCTTACTTAGGTGTAAAATCTAAAAAAGTCCAACTCATAGAAGCAGAGAGTGGGATGAGTGGGATGGAGGTTGCCAAAGGCTGGGGGGTGAGGGAAATGGAGAGATGCTGGTCAGTGCACAAACGTTCAGTTAGAAGGTGAATAGGTTCTGGAGATCTAACATACAGCATGGTGACTACAGCTAATAATTCTATATGACGTGTACTTAAAATTTGCTAAGAGAGGAGACCTCAATTGTTTTCACACACACCCAAAAAGGAGACTGTGTGAAGTGATGGATATGTTAATTAGCTTTGTTGTGATCATTTCACAGTGGTCATGATCTTGGGGTCTGCGAGATGGAGCTGCATGTTGGGCTCCAAGCTCAGCGAGGAGTCTGCTAAAGTTTCCCCCTCTCCCTCCGCCCCTCCCCGTGCTCTCTCTCTCTCTCAAATAAGTAAATAAATCTTTAAATAAATAAATAATAAAATTAATAAAAGCTGGTTACACAACATCTTGTGAAAAATAAGTGCTACACAGGAACTTTCTGTACTTTAAGCTTAATTTTGCTGTGAACCTAAACCCACTCTAAAAAATAAAATTCATTAATCGAAAACAAAATAAAACTGTAAAAACCAAGCATATGGCATGACTGACTGAGAAGACTTCCTGGAGGAGGTGATGTCTGAGCTGGGCCTTGAAAAATGAACAAGTGGACCAGATGTCAGCAGGCAGGGAAGGTGAGAAATGCACTTCAGAGAGAAATACTGGTTTGCTGAGGAGGGAGCAGGGGCACCCTCTGGCAACTGGATATTGGGGTGTGGCCTTGATTTGGGATTATCACTGGGACAGGACCAGCCCTGGAAAGCAGACAGTGAGAAGAGAAGAGGGTTGAAGAGATAACGCTGGGGCATACAGCCTCACTGTTGGTGGGGTAGGGGGGCACTGGGGAAGGGCTGAGGGAGACAAGAGGGGGGTGAGAGGAGACAACACACATAGGAAATTTTAACTAGAAGGAGGGGAGGACAGATGCATCTAGAGGAAGACCCAGCCTGGCTGGAGACAAGTTGCTTTTAGGATTTTATTTTTGTCTAATCCTGTTGTGTCTCCTTCCCTCCCTTCTCCCTCAAGCCCAACAGGGAGATTAGAAACATAATCTATATTGTCGATTCTATAAAGTATTGCTTCCCCTCACCCCTGACACCCACCCGCCCCAGCGCTTTGCAAGCTATGCGAGTCCAAATCCACATTTTTAAAAGATTGGTTCTCATTGTATTTCCTACGGCCGGCTCTCCTTTAATCACAAAACAGAGCTTATTGTATGATTAATTATTCGAGTTCAGATAGTGATGCCCAGGTTAGAAAGGTAAAGATTTCGTTCTCACCCTCCTCTTCCACTCAAGCCGTTCTGAAAAGTTTCCTTGTTGTGCAACTGATTTTAGCTCTTCTACTGCTTTTATGTGTAACTTCATTTTTTCCCCAGCTCGACGGAGAGATCATTAACAAGGGATCTACATTTTTAAACCACAAGGAAAAGAAACCCAGAGCTACCAAGAATAATATTTTATTGACTTGGAACCAGTTTTGGAATTTATATTTTTAACCAACTACCCAGGTGATTTTGATGATCAGACAGTTTGAGGGTTTTTTTTTTTCCCCTCTTTCTCTTCCCTTCAGTAAACTGTTTTTCAACTTTGTTTTTCAGTGAAAACCATTTCCTCCTCACCATGGACTCCATCCAGAGGCTGCACCCATCTCTCCCACGTCAACAGTCCTGTGTCCTTGGCAGAGGACAGTGCTCTCATTCTGGGCCTTTCCCTTCTTCCTCGGCCAAAGCCCTGCTCCTGCACCTCCCCGCAGCTAATAAAAAGGCTGAGTTCCCCGATGCGGGGCAAGCTCCCACCCGCCGTCCCTCGCAGGGAGGAGTGAAATCTGTGGGGCCACTCTCGTCCCCATGGGCAGCTTTCCTGCCTTCACATGTTCCCAGAGCAGCTAGCTCATCCCAGGCCTCAGGACGTCCCTGGGCCTGGGGTGAGATCCAGGCCCGACCACCTTCCAAAGCCACACGGTTCTGAGGGAACGTGCAGACATGCAAGAGTGGGGTGTTTCTGGACACTGAGTAAAGAGAGTCTCCCCGTGGGGAGGCATGGATTGATTTGGGACAAAAGGCACTTGTTGGCCCCAGAAGGCAGGGTTTGGGGGAGCCCTGTGCTAAGCGGAGGTGGGTGGGCATGATTCTCTTCTCTCCTGGGATCAGCCCCTCCGGCCAGTAGCCACCTGGCCCAGCTGTAGGAGACGTGGAGAATGAATTTCAGAGTCATTTCCACTGGGCCATGGCACCGAAACAGCTGCAGGAGGGGACGCAGCTGGCCCTGCCCCCACCCGTTCCAGCAGAGCTCCTCCGGAGGAGCGCCACCCTCCCTGTGGGAAGGGAGACCGTCCTACTTGCTGCGGTCTCAGGGGCCAGGGAAGGGGTCCCTAAGCGAACCCTCCTTTTTTGAGGGTACAGTGTGGCCTTTATTTAAATAAAATCCCAGCACCACTTATTCTAGTGGCTCTTAAACCTGGCTAAGCATCAGGATCACCCAGGATGTTCATTAAAAAGTAAAGATTAATAAAAAGAATGAGCTTGGGGACCCATCCCAGACCTAATGAATCAGAATCTCTTTGGGTTGGGCGAGGGCTCGGGCTAGAAGCAGCATGAATCCTCCATTCCAAAGTCTGAACCCATAGAATGGGAGCATGGTGAGGGAATGGTGGGGGTTCAGGTGACAGAACCACAAAGAGAGTCACCATTCCCAGGGATCTCTATGTGCCAGCCAGGGCACCAAAGTCTTCTCACACAGTCATCTTACTTAGTGGTGCAAACACACCCATGAGATATGTCCAGTTATTTTTTTAAAGATTTTATTTATTTATTTGTCAGAGAGAGAGCATGAGTTAGGGGCAGGGGCAGAGGAAGAGGGAGAAGCAGACTCCTCACCGAACAGGGACCCCGATGTGGAGCTCAATCCCAGGACCCCAGAATCATGACCTGGGCTGAATGCAGACACTTAACCGACAGAGCCACCCAGGTGTCCCAAGGTATGTCCAGTTATTGTGCCCACTCAGCTGATGAGCAGATGGGAGCTCCAGAGGTCATACGGGTCGTAAGAGGCAGAGCCAGAACTCCGATCCAGATCTTTCTCTGAACATCTCTGCCATGGAAGGAATCTTGGGAAACCTGGGCACCCCCTTGGGAGTTAGGCCAGTATGAGACCAAACTGTGACATGAACACGATGTGCTTTCTGGGCGCTTGTGTCTGGTGGGATCAGGTCCCCCGTGTTCATTCCCTTCATGTTCGTTCACCAAGCCCTTGTGGACACAGAGGTGGCCAGGACAGGACCACCCTCAGGACAGGTTGGTTCATGGAAAGGGCATTGGGCTAAAAGCAGGAGAGGGGACTTCTGGTCCCAGTGCTAGCACCACAAGCTGTGAAAGCAGCCTCAGCATCCCCTCGGCAGAGCTCAAAGGGCCCATCCGCTTTTCAAAGGCAGGCTGAGGAGCCCAGCCCCGTCTCCCTAATGCTGTCCCTTTCCCACTCTCAGCCCCTCCAGGGCAGTGGCCTTCTCTTGTCTATAGGATAAGATCAGTCCCTCATCTCGATACGATAAGCTTCTCTGTGGGGTGCATCAAGGAGGGGATTTAGCCTCCCCAGACTTCAGGGAAGACTTCCTGAAGGAGGTGGCACCTGAGTCAGAGCTATCCAGGAGAGGAGTAGAAAAATAGCAAGCAGTGGGAACGGCATGAGCCAAACCATGGCTGTCTCTCCCTGAATGGTATGTGTAGGGCGACTCAGTGTTTTGGGGTTTGCAATGCAGAACCACCAGCCCCAAGAAGCCCTCCTGGCACCTTAGGCAGCCTCATTTGGCTTCCACAGGGCTCTGGGGAACTCCAGGGACCAGTGCCCAACACACCGCTTGGCAGGGGGTGTTTGCATGGCTGTCTCCCCACTGGTTTGTCACAGGCAGCGGGGGACTGACCATTTCTACCTCCACATCCTGTGTCTGACATATGTCAGGGGAAGGAAGGAAGGAAGGAAGGAAGGAAGGAAGGAAGGAAGGAAGGAAGGAAGGAAAGGAAGGAAGGAGGGAAGGTCTGGCTCAAAGAGGCACTTCACTCAGGAGGCCTCTGAGGGCACCGGCCTGACCAACTGGGTCCTGTGGGACTCCCCGGGCTGGCTCAGCATTGTCCCTCTCTTGCTCTTTTAAGTCCTGGTTGTAACTGGGGTGGCCTGAGCTCTGGGAGCTGGATCCGGTGGGGACAACTGCAGGAGTGGGTTCCCACATCTCTGCCTCTCCCACTCAGGCATTTGAGATACCTACCCAGGGTCCTTGAGTTGGGTCTAGGATTCTTGTCCCCACGTCACAGGGGGGCAGTTGAAGACCCCGCCTTGAAGAAAGGTCCAATTCAGATCCTAAACTAAGTTGGAGCTGGAGGAATTCTTCACAGGTTGAAGATGCCCCTCAGGGGTAGACACCCCCTCAGGGTGCCAGATGCAGGGTAGACAGGGCTTCCCTTCTGACGAAGCAGAGGAGACAGCATGAGGCCCAGAGACTCGACAATGAGTGGAGCCAGGCCCATCTCATCCAGAGCCCAGTAAGGCAAAGCCTCAGTGTCCTGACATCAGAGAAGAGGCCAATGGAGACTGAGCCTCTGAGCTACGGCTGAGGGCCACATGCTGAATAACAGCTCCCAAACATGGCCAGGTAATCCCCAGAACCTGAGAATGTTCTTACATGGCAAGAGGAGCTTTGCAGTTGTGATTCAGTTAAGGCTCTTGAGATGGGGGTCCGCCAGCGGGGCCCAAAGTAATCACAAGCACGGGAGACGCAGGAGGGTGAGAACAGAAGTAGGCAGTGTGTTGACAGAGCAGAGACTGGAGTGAGGCCCTCTGAAGACGAAGGAAGGGGCCACAAGCCAAAGGACACAGGCAGCCCCTCGAAGCTGAGCTCGGCAAGGAGACAGAGAGCCTCCCAGAGCCTCCAGGACAAACCAGCCCTGCCAACACCTCGACGTTAGCCCAGTCAGACTGAGCCTGGACATCTCACCTAAGAACTGTAAGAGAATACATTTGTTTTGTTTTAAGCCGCTTAGTTTGTGGTGATTTGTTCCAGCAGCCACAGGAAATCAACCTTGCCTGGAGACACAGGGCTGAGTCTGCTCCCATCCTGCGGCCCAGCTCTATGGGATCCTTGCCCCATGCTGGATGGGACTGGGAAAGCGGTGCAGGTGACGCCCCGAGGGGGCCCAAACACCACACTTGGTAAGATCCCGGGCCTCTGAGAGGGGTGTGTGTTAGAGAGAAGGGATGCATATGCCTTCTTCATACATCAGGGGATTTTTCTGGGCAGACGATTCTCCAAAGGCATGTCAACATTTTTCTCTCCAGAAAAAAATAACTCAATCTCTATCCAAAAAAGTCACAGTTGTGCACATGCACACACATGGACGTGTGGGTCCTAGACAGAAATGAACTACGCCACCTACTCCAGGGGTCTTTCATTTTCACAGGGCAGGGAGCAAAGCTGAGGAGGGCCGGGCACTATCAGCCAGAGGGCTGTGGACACACTGTGACATCTGGGACGGGACAGGGGCATCCCTGTCCCTGAGAATGTTGAGATTGCCCAGCACATCCCCAACACCTGTTTTTCTCTTTCCTCCTTCCAAGCCCAAGCGTAGATACCTATGCACAAATCACACGGGCACCCGCAGACCCATGGGGTCATGAGCAGGGCCGGTGTGTGCAAAGCGGAAATGAGCAAACACACACGTCCAGCCCAACTACCCAACAGACTTACACACAAGCAGTCGTGTAAATGCACCGGCAGATACATACAGACCCAGATACACGCCCTTTACACACTTACATACACCCACGCTGTGCACCGAAATGCGGACACAGCCACGCAGGAGGGAAGACCGCCCGCGTCTGTGGGCACCTGGACCCCTGTGAGCCACGTGCAAGGCCCTGTTCTTCCTGTACCTCTGTTTAGGGAGCTCGGCCCGATTCCTTTCCCCACCCAACCCTCCTGAGCTCTGCTCTGGAGCCCTCTGCTGGGGAGGCCAGGAACAGGCTGCCAGGTCCTGGAGCTGTGCCCGCCGGCGCTGGGGGTTTGGAGGGAAGGGAAATGAGGAGAGAAAGGGGAGCAACGGGGGGCCAGCCCCAGGGTGCTCGGTATCCTGCCTCCACTTGACCCAAATGACTTTCTGCAGCCTCCGATCTAGGGCTGAAGGAGGGATTTCTCCTGCAAAGATCCCTCCTGTGGGGCGCCTGGGTGGCTCAGTTCCTTAAGCGACTGCCTTCGGCTCAGGTCATGATCCTGGAGTTCCGGGATCGAGTCCCGCATCGGGCTCCCTGCTCGGTGGGGAGTCTGCTTCTCCCTCTGACCCTCCTCCCTCTCATTCTCTCTGTCCCAAATAAATAAATAAAATCTTTAAAAAAAAAAAAAGATCCCTCCTGTGCTCTTTAGCCTCTTTTTGCCAGACCCCAGGCCTACCCTGTCCTGTCAGTGGGCAGTGCCAGCATGCCTGCCTGTGGGGGGAAGGCCCTGGCCTGGCTGCATCACGCGCTCCCCCCACCAAGCCTTCCTCGCCCTCTCACACCCTGGGAGCCCACACTGGCTCTGCTCACCCCACCCTGGGCCATCTTGCAGTGTGACTGAGCACCCAGCTTCCTGGCACCCACTGGGTCTCCAACAGCTTGTCACAACTCCCTGTTCAAACCTCCACCTCCTGTCTCTCCTCAGAGGGCCCATCCTTCAGCTCTCAAGGGCTTTTTCTTCCCATTTTCTCCCAGGGGAGGGGGAGGAAGTGAAGAAGATCTGGGCTTTGGAATAACATGGGTGAGCCCGAATTCAGATCTCAGCTCCAAAGTGAGACTTACTCACAGCTATGGGCGTCTTGGGCAGCTCACCTAACCTCCCTCAGCCTCAGTTTCAGCAGGTAGAATGGAGATCATGAGACTTATATGGCAGGGTGACAGCATGCTCGGCGCCCAACACCAGGGCTGGTTTAAGGGGTCAGGCAGCCATGCAGCTAGATAGGGTGCCATCTTTATGAGGCACTCAGACACCACTGGAAATGTAAAGAGATGAAGAAAACCATGCCTGGAACTCCTCTAAGGGACAGTTGCATACTCTGCTTTAATGAGCTACTTGCAATGGGGTGGTGGGTGGACCCCAAAAAGAGCAGGCTAGAGTAACAACAGTTGGTCTCTAAGCTGTTTTCTAAGGAGGGTGGGACAGGGTTTCTAAAAAGTTTTGTTCATCTAACTGCAGCATGCAAGTGTGGGGTCAGAGCTGAACTGCTCAGGGAAGATGGAGTGTTGCCAATGGGGATCCCCTTCTCTGTCCATGCCCCCCTTCTTCTAAGCAGAGGCCAATTCCACTGCATTCAAGTTGAACTGATAGTAAAAGAATATCACTTTGAGGGGACATAAAATTATTAGCCTGCTTGGGGCACCCACATGTTTCCCCATTGGGTCCTTCTTGATGTGTGGCAGGTGCTTGATAAATGTTGGTTGGGTGTATCTCTCCAGTCCTTGGTCCTAAGACTTCTCTCCAGCACCCTGCACTCAGCTCAGCTCTTCTCACACTCTCTCTACCTGGTCTTTGTGTCCACAGCCTGAGTTCTTCACTCCACAGCCCCTCCCTGTAACCTTATTCCACTGGCTCAGCCCATTCTGGAAGCCACAAGGCTTCTAGTGTGTGTGGGGGGTGTGTGTCAAGATTTCCATTTCTTGGGAAATCAGATCGTCCTCCTGCATCAGCCTGTCTAAAACAATAGTAAGCAGCCACCATCTTGCCCTGGAAAGTATCTCACGATCTTAAATGTCTACAATCGGGCAGTCCCAGCTTACGGATGAGTTATATTTCAAAACTTTGTTTCTGTGAAATGGAATGGCATTCCAGACAATGAGCCAATAGAAAATTGAGGACTCAGAGGCACGAACGGGGCTGTTTTCCAGGTCAGGTGGTAAATGCCCGTCACAAAGCTGGGCTGCCACAGGCAGAAAAAAAAGAGAACCCTACTGTTGCAAGACCTGTAGGTAGAAATGGAAAAACAATAATGCTGATCTAGAAAAGTCTGTTTATTTTCTCTTGAAAGCTGGTGCTTGAGGGAAAGCAGGTTTCTTAACAAGAGTAGAAGATGGGTGGGACGTTCTGAGGGAACTTCGAGCTGTTCTTCAGGGGCTTTAGAGGCTGAAAGCCTTTGTTCTTCATCATTCTAATTAATCTTTCTGACATGTAGTCTGCCCTTTTCTTGACACAGGGGCAGGCCTGGCTCCATCCTGACACTCAGTCAGCCGGGATTGTTTGGGCAGACAGAGTAAACGGTGGGGAAAGGACCTCCTGAGGTAACGGGTAGAGCTGTTAGAAAGGAGATGAAAAAAGCAGATTCAAGGGTGTGTGATTTGGGTTTTCAAGACGGCCTGAGGAAGAATGAGCTGAACTGAACTGTGGTAAAAACAAAAACAAAGAAAGAACAAAAACAGAGAGAAAAATGGAGATTAGGGCACATATGTGTGCCTATTGCTACAACCCCCCCCCCCCCCATAAGGGAAGTGGAGGAGAGGTTGGGAGCCAGACAGTTCCAAGGCTGGCCACCAGGTGACACCACAGGCCCAGGACAGCTTGGTTGCTGTCTGTGGCGGGTAGGGGACTCAGGAGACCCAGGGAATTGTGTATGGGGGGGGGGGGGTTCACAAGTTCAGAAATACAAGACATTCTCAGATTCGGTCCTCATTCCGACCGAGTTGGAGGGAGAAGGCTCCTGCACATTCCTGGCCTTCCTCAGCCTCCACCCAATCTTGCCTGAGGAGTTTATGCTGGTCTACAAGGTGGGGTGGGGATGGGAGAGTGCCCAGAGGGACCAGGGCCAGGGCCAGGGGATGAGTGAAGAGAAGAGGAAGAGGGGGGCTCAGGAAGGTCTTGGACAGAACCTTGATAGCGTGAGGGGACAGAAAACAATGAACCTTTATTGAGAGTCCGCCCCCACTCACAGGTCCTGACGCAGGAAGGCCCAGAGGGGGAATCAAGCAGCCCCACCTACGGGGCTGCCCACGGATGCAGGTGATTCAGAGTTTAGGTTTGGCTGATAACAGCCCAGACCCGCTGAGAAAGGGCCCTTTGTAAGGGTTGCCCCTCCTCAGGCCCCCTCCTCACAGCTGCGCTGGCTCCTTGCAGGAAACAGGACCGACTGGAAAATGCAAAGAAACCCAGCAGCCAGTTACTGTGAGATGCTGTGTGGGAACTTTAAGATGCTTCGGGCCAAATGTGCAGGAGAAAGATGGGGCTTGGCTGGAGCCCACATTCTTTTCTTCCAGGTTGTCAATCTTAGTTGTGTCTACCTTCCACCCCCACCCCACTGATTCCCCCAGGGAGAAAAAAAAAACATCACTTTCAGCTCTGTGATAAGTCAGGACTCTGGGTTGCTGATGGCCAGGACCCACCTTGAATCAGCTTGGCGAAAGATGGTATTGACGAGCCGGCTCCATCAGGGCAAGGATAAAAAGCAGGCCCCAGGGAGGTCTAGAATGAGGTCTACTCCCCCTGCTGGGTGATTCTCCCCTCCCTGTGTCTCTCAGGGGCTGGAAAAATCACCTTGGGCAGCTCAGGATTGCTTTCTCATAGTTTCAGGACCAGAAAGGAAATTGCACCATGCTACCAGATTTGGTTAGGAAAAAGTCCTGAGGAAGAACTCTGATTGGCTCTGCTTGAGTCATGTGCCCACTCCTGGACCAATGGCTGTAGCCCGGGGATGCGTTACTCTGATTTTCTCAGACTGAGTCACTTGCCCAACCCTGTGGCCAGGGGGAATGAGGTCCAGGGCAGATAGACATAAGAAGCTCTTTACCATGCACTTGGGGTTTCATGTGGCCGAACTACCAGGTGGCTCCCGGTCACAATTTTTCCTTTTCTCCAATAGAACAAAAAGTGTTTACTGGATCCCTGGCTGCCTGGAATAAAAACTACATTTCCCAGGCTCCCTTGCAGCGAAGGCTAGCAGGTATAAGAGTTCTGACCAGTAGGGTGTGAGCAAAACAAGGTGCGCGCTTCCAGAGGCTGTCCTTAAAAAGAGGGGAGCAGTCTCTTTTGACCCTTGTCCCCCCTACTTCCCACAATCTGGAAGCCCCTGTGCTGGTGAACCACCTAGGATCCTCCGGCAAGAACAGGACCATAGAGATGGCGCTGTAGCAAGTTAGGAGAAGCCTGAGTCCTTAGCGCCCTTTTGGCCCTGAACTGTTTATGCCTGGACTGCTACACAAGAGGAAATGAACATCTATCTTGTTTGAGCCGCTCTTATTTTGAGTCTCTGTTAACATCAGCCAAGTGTGTATTTTAAGTAATGTGTCTTCGGACCTTTTCTTGGTACTCACTGCTGTAGGCTGAAAACGATATCGCTTGTGTCCGGCACTGAATTTGTTCCCTGACCCAGATACCTCCAATCCAAACCCAGAAAATGCTGCCTGTGACCAGCCCACACTTCGCTGAGAATGTGACAAGGCACATCACAGGGCCAGATCTGCTCTCCCTACCTACAAAGTTATGTTTTATTTCTCCCTACATCCTGACTCCATTCTCAAGGGCCCAAGTTCCAAAGTGTTTTGCATGTGGGTTAGACCAGACTGCGTTGGCCCAGGGGGTCCTATAACGGGGAGGTCATGGCTCCTTCATCAGACTGGGGGTTCCTGAGAGCTAGAGCCACGGATAAATATAGTCATTGCCCCTCCCTGCCTCCATGATAGGAGCTGCACCCCTGCATTAGGGTGGGTGAGCACAGCAGAGAGCCCATCTCCCCCTGAGGCAGAGAACTGGGGGCACAGATTTCCTGAAAACTAAGCAATGGAGGAAAAGGAAAAACTGCCCATAACTGCCTCTTCTCCTGCCACCTGGGAGTGTTCCATCCCTGGGCTCCTACTCGGATCTTCTACAGCCTGTGGTTCTGAGAGAGCATCAGCTTGGAAGATTCTGGGTTTCTGGGATGGGGAAGAGGCAGTGGCTGGCCATATTTGAGGTCATTGCAGGAGGTGAGGCACAGAAAATAATAGGAGGACTTTGTGTCAGATGATTCCTCACCCTCATGCCAAGCTTTTATACTTGAAGGATAATTGAGGTGAGCCCATTTGGGAAATCCAGAAGGAAACATTGCTTCAGACCACAGAGACACAGGCTGGGGCTGGGCTGGGCTTTTTTCCTTTCTTCTGTACTGATTGTGTTTAAGAACAATGGCGGGCAGGCCCATGTCTTTCTTATAGCCATCCTTGGCTCCCAAGCAGCTGGCTTTACCCTTTCTTCTTTCCCTCCAAACCTCCTCCCTCAGAGAGGCCTCCCTGAAAGCCAAGATGGAGTCTCTACCCTCATACTGGGTATGAAAAGAAAACTTCTCATAGGGCAAGTTGGACCAGCCCTGGGCTATGGGAACCAGCAGGCCCTACCTGAACTGGCCAGAAGATGACATGAGGTCTCCAGACTGCATCTCTGGATCCCTTTAGAGGTGGAGGCAAGACTTCTGGTCCCACCTCTAACCCAGGCCATTCTCCACACTGGTTTCCCCTGACCCCAGCACTGGACCCAAGGAAAGAGTATTGACTTTTGGTTCCCCACTGCCATCCCCATGAGATCCATCAGGAATGAGGGACAAACAGGGCTGGTGACACAGTGGCATGGGGGGCATGATACTGAGTGATGACCCTGCTCCTAGCTTGTGGGGGATAGCCAAGGCTGGCCTTCCAGGAAGCTAGGGTCTGCCTTCCCACCACAGCTTGCCCGCCTCACTTGAGTCCCGGCCCGCCTGCCTGCCTCACCTGCTGTACCCCTCCCCTCTTCTCTTGCACAATGCACTCAGGAGCTCTTGCGCCAGTCAGCACACTCCCCTGTTTTCAAGTTCTTCTTGGAATGTTTCCTCCTCTTCTGGTCCTGAGCCACCATCTCCCTGCAGCCCTCTCAAGGGAGGCTGCTTATTCTCATATTCTCTGCACCTGAAGACCAAAAGGTGGAGTTTGTGTTAATTACTCCTCATTGTCATTTCCAGCCCGTACTCCCATGCCCTCACAAAGCCCCGCACCATTGACGCTCCTGCTTCCAGCTCTACCCTCCTCCCTCCTGATCCCTGTCATCTCCCAGCCTCCTAGGTGTGCTTCCTCTCCCATGGAAGACCCCCAGCTCCAACCTCTTCATCTTTTCCTCTACTCCCCCACCTGCCACTCTCCTAAACAAACATATCCACACCCTGACCTCTCGCTTCCGTCACCGTCATCTCCGATAATTCCAGCCTTAGCTCTCCATCGCCACATTTATCCCTGAAGACCTTATGGTCACCCGAGGCCTCACTTCTGAAATCAGAAATTCCAGCTCCCCTCTCCATCCATCACCTCTGAGCCTCTCAGCTCCCTGGCCCAAGAGCCCCTAAATAGTTCTCTGGCTTCAGAGAAACTCTCCGGTTTGCTGATTCCTTCACTTTCTCTCTATCCATCAGCCCCCTCCTGCCTTCATTTTCCTTTCCCAGATTCTCTGGCTTGTGGATGAATAAACTGTGGTGTATTCACACAACAGAATACCATACAGCAGGTTAAGAGCCACGGCAACAGAAAACAAATGGATACATCTTGGCAATATACAATTAACTGAAAAATGTAAACGCCCAAAGATTACATGGAGAATGATACTCTTTTATTGAGGTTACAAACAGTTAATATAAAATATATGTATATAATATTTGGAAATATACATAGGCATAATAACACTATATAAAAGGAAAGCAAGGGAATGTGGTACACAGCATTTAGGATGATAGTCACTGGGTGGGGGAGGCAGGGGGATGGGATAGGGAAGAGGAACCATATGCAAGATGTGGGTCATTGTCGAGGCTTTTGTTTGGGTGGTGATTTTGCAGGTGTCTATTACATCATTACAAATAACTAATTAAATAAAAATAAGCCATGCATAGATCAATGGCGAGTGTGTCAGGGAACCAGTGCTGTGTGGAAGAGTCCAATAAAATAAAGATTCCATGTGTTATCATGACATTACTTGCTTGCAAATATATTGAACCTCTCTCATCCTCCCACCACTGAATCCACAAATCTCTCTGTGTCTAGACCATTTTTTTTTATTCTTCCTGTCACAATGGAACACGCATCCCAGTTTCTTCAGCCCAAGAAGAATTCCATCCCTGTTCCCTGGATCCCACCCCTTCTCATCTCCTCAAGGATTTTGCTCCTTGGTTATCCCCCCACTCTCTGCTCATCAGTCTCTCTGTCTCTAATTGGTCATTTCCAGAAGCATAGAAACATGCCGTAGTCTCTCCCATCTTAAAAACAGACACACTTCCTGTATTAGTTAGGTTAACAGTTAGGCTGCTATAACAAAGAAGTCCCCAAAGACAGTGTATCAAATAAGTAGAAGTTTCATGCCTGCATGAGAAGGCTAGGAAGGCCTAGAAGGGGTGATATGGTAGCTTCTCCAGTCTGTTGCTCTGAGTTCCCCTCCACGATGGAGGCTCCAGCCCTTGCCAGCACTTCAACCTCCCAGCCGGAAGGAAAGGGAAAAGGGGAAGGAGAAAACAGTCCTGTTTCCATTGAAGGGCACGGCCTGAAAGTGGCATGCATCATGTCCATTCCCACCGCATTGCCCTCAGACTTGATCAAAATGCACACCAAGTTGCAAAGGAAGTTAGGAAATACAGCCTTTTGCTGGGCAGCAAAGTGTCCACTTAAATACTCCACTATTGAAGAAGAGGAGAGTGGCTACCAAAGAAAAGCTATCGTTCCCTGCCGCGGCCTGCCCCTCTGGCCACCCACATAAACACACTCTTTCTCCCCCGACGGAACGTGTTAATCTCCCGCCCACATCCCAGACCCACAGGGCCCCATCCATTACTTATTTATTTTTTTAGATTTTATTTATTGATTTGAGAGCGAGACAGAGAAAGCATGAGTGGTAGGGAGGGGTAGAGGGAGAAGGAGAAGCAGACTCCCCACCGAGCAGGGACCCTGATGTGGAGCTCTATCCCAGGACCCCAAGCCTATGACCTGAGCCTGAGGCAGACTTCTGACTGAGCCACCTAGGCACTCCAGTCCCATCCATTACTGCAACCAGCTCAAAGCCCAGGCCCTCTTGGTGACTGTCAGATCTTGGTATGAAGTTCAGATATCAATCCAGTGACATATAAACTAAAAAGCAAGTTATCTATTTGCCCCTTCCACCAGCAATAGGCATATACAAGAGGAGGTAAGACCACAAGAACCACAATCAAAACTGCCTTTTGGAAAGGAAAAATTAGAAAACTTGAAGCAGGAACATAGCAATTAGTAGATTCCTTGGGGCAAGAATTCCAAAGATTCCCAGCCTCCCCGAGGAGTAGGTTCCTTGGTACTGATTACCTGAAAACATCTCCTCTGTCTATTATTTCCTGTGGCCCCTGGCTTTGCCTTCTGGGAGTTCCTTCCTTGTCCTCTAGGGACCACAAATGAAGAGGGCATTGGAGAATGCGCCTCTCTGGGGGAAGTGAGGACACAGCTTCCACAGCAGGTTCCGGCTGGTGCAGGTTTGGGAGCTCATGGTTTTCTTTAGGAGTTGAACAATCCCAAAGTTGCACAGGCCAGGCTTGTAGTCTTTGGCCAATTAAGTCCTCTCAAAACTTATTATAACACTAGAAAATTAAATATAGAAAATAATTTTGTTTATGATCATATATAATAGTATAAAATAGGAGTACATTTAACAAAAGAGGTTCCAGGCTTGTACATTGAAAACTACAAAATATCATTAAAAGAAATTAAAGAAGACCAGGGGCGCCTGGGTGGCTCAGTCAGTTAGGGGTCCGACTCTTGATTTTGGCTCAGGTCATGATCTCAAGGTCGTGGGATCAAGCCCTGCGTCAGGCTCCGTGCTGAGTGTGGAGCCTGTTTAAGATTCTCTCTCTCCCAGGCGCCTGGGTGGCTCAGTCATTTAAGTGTCTGCCTTCAGCTTGGGTCATGATCCCAGGGTTCTGGGATCCAGTCCTGCACTGGGGTCCCTGCTCAGCAGGGAGTCTACCTCTCCCTCTAATCTTCCCCCCCCCCCCGCTCTTGCACATGCTCTCTCTATCGCTCTCTCTCAAAAATAAATAAGTAAAATCTTAAAAAAAAAGATTCTCTCCCTTTCCCTCTCCCCTCCTCCCACTCGCACACTCTCTTTCTTTAAAAAAATAAATAAATAAAATCTTTAAAAAAATAAAGAAATTAAAGAAGACCTAAATAAATGTAAAGTCATCTTGTGTCCTTGGATCAAAAGACTTAATATTGTTAAGATGTCAATACTCCTTCAAATGATCTACAGAGGCGCCTGGGTGGCTCAGTTGTTAAGTGTCTGCCTTCGGCTCAGGTCATGATCCCAGGGTCCTGGGATCAAGCCCCCATCGGGCTCCCTTCTCGTCAGGAAGCCTGCTTCTCCCTCTCCTACTCCCCTGCTTGTGTTCCCTCTCTCCCTGTCTCTCTCTCTGTCCAAAAATAAAAATAAAAATCTTTAATAAAAAAAAATTTACAAATGATCTACAGATTCAATGTAATCCCCATTAAAATCCTACCTGCCCTTTTTGCAGAAGTTGAAAACTGATTTTAAAATTCATATAGAATTGCAAAGAGTCCAGAGTAGCCAAGACAATCTTGAAAAAGAAGAGCAAAGTTGAAAGACTTACACTAACCTTACTATTTCAAAACTTACTGCAAAACTATAGTAATCAAGACAGTGTGGTACTGGCATAAGGAATAGAATTGAGAGTCTAGAAACAAACACACAAGGGGGAAGAATAGTCTTTTCAACAAGTGATGCAGGAGCAGCTGGATATCCACATTTGAAAGAATGTAGTTAGATCTCTACCTCACACCATGTACAAAAATTAATTCAAAATGGGTCATGGACCTAAATGTAAGAAATGCAATTGTTAAACTTAGTGATCTTGGATTAAACATTATGCTTTACTTTTTCTTTTTCTTTGTTTGTTTTAGATATGACACCAAGAGCACAAGAAGAGAGGAAAGAAGGGAGGGAGGAGGAAGGTAGGGAGGGAGGGAAGGAGGGAGGAAGGAAGGAAAGAGTGAGAGAAAGAAAGAAAGAAAAAGAAAGAAAAGAAAGAAAGAAAGAAAGAAAGAAAGAAAGAAAGAAAGAAAGAAAGAAAAAGAAAGAAAGAAAGAAAGAAAGAAAGAAAGAAAGAAAGAAAGAAA
>NW_023270305.1:68355718-68375685 GCF_011800145.1 Mirounga leonina
AAAGAAAGAAAGAAAGAAAGAAAGAAAGAAAGAAAGAAAGAAAGAAAAGAAAGAGAAAAAAGACTGGGTGGCTTAGTTGGTTAAGCGTCTGCCTTCAGCTCAGGTTATGGCACCGGGGGTCTGGGATCAGGCCCGGAGTCAGGTTCCCTGCTCAGTGGGGAGCCTGCTTCTCCCTCTCCCTCTGCCATTCCCCCAGCTTGTGCTCTCTGGCTCTCTCTGTCAAACAAATAAATAAAAATCTGAGGGGAAGGAAGGAAGGAAGGAAGGAAGGAAGGAAGGAAGGAAGGAAGGAAGGAAGGAAGGAAGGAAGGAAGGAAGGGAGGGAGGGAGGAAGGAAAGAAGGAAGGAAGAGAAAGAAAGTCATTGGTTTTCATCAAAATTAAAACCTTTGTGTTTCAAAGAACACTATCAAGCAAGTGAAAAGACATCCCATGGAATGGGAGAAAATATTGGCAAATTCTGTATTTGATAAGGGACTTGAATTTAGAATACATACAGAACACTTATAACTCAACAATAAGAACAAATAATCCGATTTAAAAGTGGAAAAAGGATTTGAATAGATGTTCTCTAAAGAAGATACACAAATGGTCAATAAACACATGAAAAAGAGCCCAACATAATTAGCTGACGAGGCATTCAAATAAAAACCACAGTGAGATACTGCGGTTGAAAAACAGTCTGGCAGTTTCTCAAAAAGTTAAACGTAGGATTACCTTATGACGCTGCAATCCCACTACTAGCTGTGTATGAAAGAGAACTGAAAACACACATCTACATAAAATTTTGTACACGGATGTTTATAGCAAGATTATTCGTAATAGCCAAAAAGTGGAAACAACCTAAAAGTCTATCAGCTGATGAATGGATAAACAAAATATATCTATACAGTGGAATAAAAAGGAATGAAATACTGATACATGCTACCCTATGGATGAAACTAGAAAACATTACGCTAAATGAAAGAAGGCCACATCTTGTATGATTTCTGTTTACATGGAATGTCCAGAAATAGGCAAATCCATGGACACAGAAAGTGGATTAGTGGTTGCCAGCCTGGGGGAGAGAGGAATGGGGTGTGACTGCCAATGGGTACATGGTTTCTTTTGGGAGTGATGGGAATGTTCTAGAACTGGCTAGTGGTGATGGTTGCACAACTCTGTGAATATACTAAAAACCACTGGATTGTACACTTTAAAAGGGTGAACTTTGTCAAATGTGAACTGGATCTCAATAAAACCATTTTAAGAAAGTTAGTTTGGGACGCCTGGGTGGCTCAGTCGGTTAAGCGTCTGCCTTCGGCTCAGGTCATGATCCCAGGGTCCTGGGATCGAGTCCCGCATCGGGCTCCCTGCTCCGCGGGGAGCCTGCTTCTCCCTCTGCCTCTGTCTCTCTCTCTGTCTCTCATGAATAAATAAATAAAATCTTAAAAAAAAAAAAAAAAAGAAAGTTTACTTCCCATCTGTTCCATGCACCAGTAACCCCGCCCAAAAAGCTGATCTAGACCCAGTTCTTAAGCCTGAAGACACATTTATGCCTATTTACTTACCGGCCTATACACCAAGTCCATCCTACCCTCTCTTAACTTAATGATAGTTGGTGAGGTTCCTTAACATAGTAGGCCCAAGGGGAAAAGCAGCACCTTTCATGTGATCTAGACCTCTGGACTGACTCTCGTCTGGTGGGGCCTTCTTCACTGAGCTAGTCAGGAGAGGCTCAGACCCCAGTCTTACCTCCTGGGGACGCTGCCCCTTGAGGGCCCCCTCATGTCATCGCTTCAGTTTGGGGTGCAAAAGCAGCTGGCTTTCTCAGCACGTGGAAGTTTCAAATACTGGATTCTCCGCCAGCTTAGATTACCGGCCACAGGCATGAAGGGTCTCCCCCAACAGAGCTCCATTCGTTTTCATCTCTGCTTGTGAACTGCTGTCTCTATTCTGAGTGTATGTCTCCTAAGGACCTTGCCAAATGCGTGAAGAAGACTATCCCCACCGACATTTGTACCTTTTCCAGCCCATTGCTCTAGAGCGAGAGGCTCCGGAGGCATGGGAACTGTCTCCTAAAATACCACAGGAGATAGCGTTAGCAATCGTTCGGCATAACACGGTCCTCAGCTCTGCAACCTGAGGTATCGACCCACTGTCTGACAAGAGCCCCATGCCTCGCGCTTACAATTTTGCCACGTCAACATCCTGCTTCCTGATAACAAATTCTACATCAATCAGAACGTGTTCAGACTGCCGTAACAAAGAGACCTCAAACCCCATTGCAAGTCTGTTTTTCTACCGTGGAAGTTGATGGTTCAGGGCTAAGACCGCAGTTAGTGGATTTGGAGGACTCGGGCTTCTTGTACTGTTTACCTCACTGTTGTCCACAGGCTCCTCCCATCACAGCATAAGACAGCTTCTGTCCTGAGTCGGATTGCTCAGGAAGCCCACTCTGAGGCAGAGATTTGCAGACAGGGGTTTTATGGGGGGTGCTCTTGGGATAAACCCTCGTGAAAGGGAGGACGGAAGCAAGACTGGGCAAAGGTGAAGCAGCCCCAACAGAGGAGCCAGCCAGCCTCACGGGAGCACTGGAAGCTGGGGTGGCCTTCCAAGGTGTCTCCGTGGAGGCCGGGAGCTGGGCTTGCTATCCCACCCATCATTGGATGCACACCCCCATTTGATCCCCCCAGGGCGGAGGCATAACTTTGGGCAAAGTGGTTTCTAGAGAAAGACTCAACTGAACTGTGTGCGAGCAGACAACACTCTGGGCGATGGGGGGGAAGGGGTGCCTTGGTTTTGAACCGGGTACTGGGCAGTATCCACCAGCGTCCTCTGCCAGGCTGTGGGCTGGAGCTCCAATGGCTGGAGCGCCAATGGCATCCAGCGGGAAATGGAGAGACCCCACAGCACTTCTGTGCACATCTCTTCATCTAGACCTAGCCTCATGGTCACACTTACCTGGAACGGCCATGTGCTCAGCTGAAAACTCGAGAAAGAAAGCAAAAGTGAATGTTGGAATCATTTGGGAGTTCCTGCCACATGTGCCCTTTGATTCCGTGTCCCTCTCCAGCCATTGTCCCCTCTGGGGCTGTCCCTCCCCAGCATCTGGCTTCCTCCACGTTTGCATCTGTCTCTGCTCCGGGAGGCCCACCTGACTGACATCTCCTCTGGGATGCTGTGGGAGTCTTATGCCTCGTCTTTCAGTGGCAGGCAGAAGTATTAGAACTAGCTTCTGGGAAAATCAAAAGATTTTATTAGTTTACATAATGGATCAAAAAGCGGATCTAACTTTATTTTTTTATTTATTTATTAGGGTTTTTTAAAAAAGATTTTATTTATTTATTTGACAGAGAGAGACACAGCGAGAGAGGGAACACAAGCAGGGGGAGTGGGGGAGAGGGAGAAGCAGGCTTCCCGCCGAGCAGGGAGCCCGACGCGGAGCTCGATCCCAGGACCCTGGGATCATGACCTGAGCCGAAGGCAGATGCCCAACGACTGAGCCACCCAGGTGTCCCAAGCAGATCCAACTTTAGACATGAATGGATCCAGAGTTTCAAAGGGTGTGACCAGAGCTCCGCCCCTCTCCGAATCCTGACTCCATTTTCCTGTGCTGGTTCCATTCTCTGGCTGCCTCAGCATATCTCTGCCGCCCACCGACAGCTCCAGCCTTCCATTTCCTTACAGCTCACAAACTCAAAGACTGCAACCCCCCCCCTTCTTCAGCGCCCCCGAGCGGCTGTGTGCCTGCTCCAAGACCAATCTCTGCGTACAGGCGGTGGGGGCCCTGACTGTCCCGCCCGAGGTCCTGCCCTGCTATGCACTGGGGGAGGGGAGCCATGCAAGGGACAGTCCAACCAGAGACACTTGCCGTGGGGGATGTGCTTCTGTGGCACGTCAGGAAGGGACGCTGATGCTGGGTTATCTCCCGGGCATCGCGAACATAACGTGCTTCAGCTGAACTCTCGGTTCCCCTCCCAGCCCCAAATATGTGCTGTCTCCACTCTTTCCATATAGAAATGGCTCCTCCATCTACCCAGCGGCTCAGGCCAGAAACCTCCTCCCTCAACCCAGCCTCCCTACCCTCACCTTCAGAGTCTACCATCCAGTCGGCCTGGAATCAGTTCCTTTTCTCCATTGTCCCCACTACCGGCTTGTCGCCCACCCCCCATCACCTCTTTCTGTGCTATTCCGACGGGGCCCCCCCCCCCCCCCCCCCCCCCCGCCCTCTCCCGCCCGCCCCCCCCCCCCCCCCCCCCCGGGCTCCACATGTTCACCCTCCCTCCCCTGCAGCTGTTCACACGGCCACCAGAGGCGTCCTCCTACACCAGACCAGTGAGGCAGCAAATAACACGATGACCGGAGGTGTACATGGGCCTCAGTGCAAAGTATCCAATGCTTATTTCCACTGGGTGAGTCCCACATCAGCACTCCCCTGTCACTTACCACGACACTGGCCACCGGAAGACTTGCCGGGTACCTGTGTCCTCCTCTAAACTGGGGGTCCTAGGCCAGCGGGGTCTGCCAGTTACATACCCCAGCCCGTCCTCGCTGCCGTCTTGGGCACACAGCCCTGGGGGCCTGGTGAAGCCAGGAGGGTGTTCTCGGGATGGGCGGGAGGGGGTTCGGAGCCTGCTGCTTCCCCGACCACACCTTAGGTTTCCCAGAGAGGGCAAGTCCTCGATGGGACGGGGACAGTAGAGCCTCCACCTGAGCTCCCCCGGTGGGACAAGACCCAGGGAGAAAGAGGAAGATGGGAAGAGAGGCTGGGCCTAAGCAGGGAGGGAGCCTGAGAAAGAAAGGGGGGAAAAGACCTTCCTTTCCGAAAGGGCCCGGGGGCTCCCACAACACACTCAGAGGTATGGGAAGCCAAGGCCGCCTGCCTTGTGCTGTAGCTTTCTCAGTCAGCCCAGGACCCCCGGGAGGAGAAGTGCGGGACACCCAGGCGGGACCCCCCCCAGTTAGGAGCCCCCATAGTCTGTGGTGACTGCCCCCCACATCTTAAGTCAATGTTTAACGGTGGCCGGAGCCCAGGAATGCTCAATCGGGACACGCAATTACAGGGGTGGGGCTGCAGCCTCGGCATTGGCAAGGGCTCGGTGGGGCAGGAGATAAGAAGGTGGCACCAGGAAGGGTTGTATGTGTGCTAAACTGCGGGCTCCCAGCATATCCCAGGGGCCAGCTCACAAGGCCTCCATTGTTGGGGTCTGGCTCCCAGCCCATTGCCAGCCAGACAGGAGCTGCTGTTCTGACAAGGCAAGAAAAGCACACCCCAAGTTTGTCCAGATGCTGTTACCCCATCCTTATCAGGCTGAGGGAAGGGAGCTAGCCAAGCTAATGTTGATTCCGAGGAGAAAAGGAAAGGAATATTAGCAAACATGGCAAAAGTCAGTTTTGGCAGCAGGGGTGGGGGTTAGGAGTGCTCACCTGGCTCAGCTGGGGGTTTTATAACAAGCAGCTGGAGGCAAGAGGAAGACCCTCAGGAGTGTCCGGTGGGTCGCGAGGAGGTCCCACGGTGTGCCCACCCCCATGCTGGGTGTTATGGTGTAGGGGCAGAAGCCAGGCATGAGCATACTGCTTCCTAGTTGGGAAAAAATAGTTCATTTCTTTTTTTTACTTTCTTTCTTCTTCTTCTTCTTTTTTTTTTTAAAGAGGGAGGGGCAGAGGGAGAAGAAGAGAGAATCTTAAGCAGGCTCCATGCTCAGCTCAGTGCACCATGACCCTGAGATCCTGACCTGAGCCAAAATCAAGAGTTGTTCAGTTAACTGACTGAGCCACCCAGGCTCCCTGCAACAGTTCATTTCTTCACCCAATATATTTGAGAGTCCACCATGTGCAGGCTGTTTGTAGGGGTTGGGGACTCCTGTGGTGATGATCTAGTGGAATGGAAATAAAGAGTCCAGAAGACCGGTAGCCAGGGGAGCAAATGGTGGGCCAGACAGAGTGAAGGGGGCAATGGTTCAGGGATGATGGGTCAGGAGAGGCACAGAGGGCTTGGCACAGTCGGGGGCGGGGGGTGAGGAGTGATGCAGATTACGGTGTGAACCCAGCTCCTTCCCCAGCTGGCTGGTTCTAGGAGAGGAACTTTTTCTCAGTGAGCCACAGTTTCCCCACCTGTAAACCGGGGATGATGAGAGAAACTACCCAAAGGGTTACCATTGAGGATGGAAAGAGAGAAGGAAACTAGCACAGAGCAGGCCCTTGGTCAACTGGCATCACACAGGTGAGGCTGCTGACTGTCTAAGGTGGGAGGTAACATGTGGGAAAGGAGGGATGGCCCCAAGCAGGGGTGGTGGCCAAGGATTGGATTAGCCGTTGAGGAGCGGGAGGGGAAGGCAGCTCCGAGAGGAAGAGCGTGAGCAAAGGAATGGCAGCCCAGAGGAGACAGCCTGGGGTGGGGTAGCTCCCATTCCCCCCCCCACCCCGCCCACACCACGAGGACAGAGCAAGCACTCTGCAGATGGTAACCGGACTCACCACGTAAAACGCTACCGTGCCATTTGGGGCATGCTTTAAAACACAGATTGGAAGAAAAGAGCACTTGGAGGAGGAAAAGTCCTTAGGAAATGTCAGTTCATAGAATCTGCTGTCCTCAGAGCAGTGAGTAAAGAAACCCATTCAATGAAGATCAGAGGTTGATTAAGAGGACTGCCGTGGGAGGCCGGTTGCTGGGGAAACCCACTGACCCGAAAGGGCCCCGGGGTGAACTGCCGTCCTGGGCATGTGTGTCGGGCGCCGGCGCAGGTCTGAGACAAAGCTGCCGTAGGCCGGCGAGGCTGGGGAGAAACAGAGCGGCTTATTAATCCACTCCGGCCGCCAGAACAGAACACCACACACTGGGTGGCTCAGACAACAGCCATTTATTTCTGCCGGTTCTGGAGGCTGCAAGTCCAAGATCAAGGTGCCTGCTGATTCGGTTCCTAATGAGAGGGCTCCCTTCATGGCTCGTTGACCATGGCCTGTGCACCGCGTGCTCGCGTGGTCTTTCCTCTGGGCAGGTACAGAATGACAGAAATCCATCTCTCGTGTCTCTGCCTCTTCTTACAAGGACATCGGTCCTATTGGGTGAGGGCCCCACCCTGATGACCTCACTGAACCTTAATTCCTTCCTCAGAGGGCCCATTTCCAAGTACAGCCACACCGGCTGGTTGGGGGCTTCAGTGTGTGAATTTGGGGCGCCCCCTAACTCTCAGTCCATAACAGAGGCCTTCCTTAGCATGTAAAGCAGGGGCAAGAGAAATCAGGTTTACCTGGGATTAGCAGAACTGATCCACAGATCCAAGTGGCCTGCAGGCTGCAGCCTCCACACCCTCAAAACTCAGACTCACAGAGTGGCCGTGCCCTGATCTGATGAGCAATCAGAACTCCCCTCCCGGAACTGCAAGGGTCTGTGCCCCCTCGGGCAGGTCAAGTGCAAATCCCAAATCTCCCTTCCCACTCTCTGGGTCCCTGAGGGCAGGAGTTACATCTCCTCCCTCAGCCTGGGGTTCCCCAAGAAGTCCTCCTGCAGAACATGGCCTGTGGGGAGTTTCCCTAATCTTCTGAAACAGGCAGCTGGGCTCCCAGGCCCCTGACAGCCGGGGCGGTGTTGTGGGGAGCAGGCAGAAACAGGCCCTCGTTGTCCCCCTGTGCCTGGGAGCACAATGGGGGCCTGTGTCATGCCAGCAGCTGTATGAGGCTCTGACTGTGGTGGACACCAGCCTGGGAGAAGCACGCAGCCCGGGGGACCCCGTCTGTTTCATGTCCCTCCAAGTAGGACCTGTGGGCTGGCTCTCTGTGCCGGAGGGACGACACGTGTCTGGGGGGCACTGGCTGTCCCTGGAGGTGCACGTACAGTGGGTCTGACCGAGTGCAGACAGGTGCATGTGCGTCTACACGGGGCGGCACACGTGCGCCTGGGGCTGGCTGGCGAGTCTGCAAGTACGGATGCAGGTGAGCGCGTCAGCACTCTGAGGACAGGTGAGGCTTCTGAGCACGCGGGAGCACATGTGCCTCGGTCTTCCCCGTGGTCAAAATAGGGCGCATTCCCCAGGCACCAGGCCAAGGAGGGTGGAACTGGCTGTGAAGCTTCCTCGGGAGGAAAATACTGGAAGATCGGGACCAAGACTGTCCAGTGGAAACTCAGCTTCTGCGCATGCGCACACATTCCCTAGGGCTCTTCACTTGGCTCTTCCCTGTCCCTCCTGGCCTCTCCCTCCTGCCGTTTCCCTGCATCCAAGAGGACCAGGGACCCTCACCTGGGTTGGGCACCCTCAGACAAGTAGAGGCAGGCAAAAGGAAGGAATGACTGAAGCTCTTCCAGATTCAGGACATCCCCTCCAGGGCTGAGCTGCTCAACGGGCCTGGCGTCCCTCCCACCCCAACCCCCGAGGAATCAGAACCCAGCCCACCCAGCCTGCACTTCCAATCTTGCTGGAATCAGGAAATGAGATTTCAACTCCATTCAAGTAAATCCGACAAGTATTTACAGAGGATCTTCCAAGCCCAGGGCTCTGTAAAGCCTGCAGCCGTGAATAGAAGCCCTTTGCCAGGTCCTGCCTCCTGGGATGACTCCAGGTTTGGGGTGATGAGGCCCCACATTAGGGCTCTGCTCCCTACCAACACCCGCAGCTGCTACCTGCAGCTCAGTCCTCACCCCTCAACTGGCCGTGAGCAGGAGGCCCCTCCTGGGGAGAGGTGCACCCGGGAGCCCCCCTGAGAAAATACCCCACAGCATAGGCAGCCTCTTCCTACCTCTGGTGCCCTCTCCCCACCGTCCATGGTTCAAAGGACCCCTCTGAGGGGTGGCCAGAGGGGGAGGGGGCAGAGGAGAAGGTGATCTCTGTCCCTATTAGATGGTACCAGTTGCTGAGGGGTTTGGGAAACTGGGCTTTCCTTCTAAATCGAAGGAAAAGCTGTGACTCCCCCAAAGGGGGCCCTCCTGCATTCACAGTGCAACCGGCAGGCAGGCTTCTCTCAGCTGATCTCACACAAACTCCCTCCCTAAATCTTGGTCTCCAAAGCAAAGTGTGCAATATGATCCTTTGGGTGAGGCATATAAATACTGAGTCAGGTGGTTTTTTTTTTTTTTAATCTAGCAATTTAAGACTTAGCTAATATTTAATAAGTAGATTGACATGATGCCCTCCCTCAGTCCCAGTTTCAGGCTGTCCTGAGTTCCGGAAGGTTGTCTAGGAATCCTGAGGATGAGGGCGAGCTCCTGGGGGGGGGGGGGGCGGGGGGGGGGGGGGGGGGGGGGGGGTTGGGGGCACCTTTCCACTTTGGCCCACGTTCAAAGAATGGTTTCACTTATTACTGTGTAAATGCTCCAGCAGGTTATCAGTGTGGTTGGTTTTATAAAAACAATGCCTTAGACAAGAATATTTGCATACTTTGTAAACGAGAGGGGTATAATAGGAAACTCTTCCTTAGCTCACAGGCCTTCTGGGAATCAAATTTAAGGATGACTTGGGCACTTTTCTCCTACAGAAATGTGAGTGGGTCCTAGCTTCTCTGACCTTTTCTACCATAAGCGACTATTAGTAGTGTGTGACCCCGGCAGATATTTCAGACAAAATTAATCCACCCTATCACACTGTAGGGAATATTTAAACAGTAAGTAAGAGAGGAACAGCTTTTCAAGTAAAATGTATGCTAAGAAGAGGGCGTTTTGAAAATAATTACTTGGAGGGCGCCTGGGTGGCTCAGTTGGTTAAGCGACTGCCTTCGGCTCGGGTCATGATCCTGGAGTCCCAGGATCGAGTCCCGCATCGGGCTCCCTGCTCGGCAGGGAGTCTGCTTCTCCCTCTGACCCTCCTCCCTCTCATGTTCTCTGTCTCTCATTCTGTCTCAAATAAATAAATAAAATCTTAAAAAAAAAAAAGAAAAAAGAAAAAAAAGAAAATAATTACTTGGAAATGTTTCCATCATAAGGTTTCCATCATAACTTTTACTGAAAACTATGTATGTCACCTATTAAAAATTCTATCTACACAGTTAAAGGAATAAGCTTGGAAAATTTTTCAGATAAAGAATTTAAGAGAATTTTGAATCCATTTGTTAAAAATATGAACACACACAACCTTCCAATTATTTTGCAAGAGTAACTGTTTCAGATCAGGAAAGGTGGAAACGTACCAGCCAAATGTCAATTAAATTGCACAACGGGTGGACGGGAGTGAGCTATAAATGTCGTGATTTAATGGGCATGACACATGATGCGTGCCCATCATTTGGTAGGTATCTCTTATAGCTATGGCCATTGTGAATACCAAGACTCAAAATGAATTGGATCAGACATTCAGATTGCCGTATCACAAAGTATTTTTTTTTTGCCATATCACAAAGTATTAAAAAAGAATTTAAAATGTAATGCATTCAATCAGACAGAATAGTGAGCATTTTAGTTGGAAGAGCCTTAATAGCATCCCTGAGTCTGTGCATCAACTCAGCAATGGGGACTCTGCCTCAAAGTCTCTTCAAAAGTTCACCATGAAAATCTCCCCAAAAGAGGGCTTCCAAATGCCACCACTCCGGTGTGAGTGCTCTTGCACCTTATGAATCACTGCAGGATTAAAGCAAGAACAGGATATGCACATAGAGAGGCCGTGGAACATCACAGCAAAAGCACAGGGCACTCTCGGAGATCGATCTCAGACATCAATCCTGGAGATCAATTTCCGGCAAAGCGAACTTGGGACTAGTTATTCAACCTTCTTTTTTTTTTTTTTTAAAGACTTTATTTATTTATTTGACAGAGAGAGACACAGCGAGAGAGGGAACACAAGCAGGGGGAGTGGGAGAGGGAGAAGCAGGCTTTCCGCAGAGCAGGGAGGCCGATGCGGGGCTCGATCCCAGGATCCCGGGATCATGACCTGAGCCGAAGGCAGATGCTTAACCGACTGAGCCACCCAGGTGCCCCGTTATTCAATCTTCTTGTGTAAGTGAAGGAAAATCATAGTACCTACATCATATGCGTGTTGAGAAGATTAAATTCGTTAACATTTGCAAAGCAAATATTAAAGCAGTACTTGAAACAGTCCCTGGTAAAGTATATAGAGAACTTTTATGACTCATTAGCAAGAAGATGAACAGCCCAATTTAAAAACAGGCCAAAAATTTGAACAGACGCATCAAAGAAGATACATGGATAAAAAGTAAACTCATAAAAGATGCTCAGCCTCGTTAGTTATTAGGGAAATGCAAAGGAAAACCCTGAAAAATGCAGCACTACATACCAGTTAGAATGGCTGCAAACACCAACAGCTAAGGAAGATGTCAGGCGACTGGAATTTTCTTACATTGCTGGTGGGGACTACAGAATGGTGCAGCCACCTAGGAAAACTTGTTGGCAGTTTCTTAGGAAGATAAACATACACCTATCATGTGATTCAGCCATTCCATTCCTAGATATTTACCCAGAGGAATGAAAGCATATGTCCACACAAAGACTTATTCATGAATGCACATAGCAGCTTTATTTGTAATAGTCAAATACTGGAAACAGCCCAAATGTCCACCACTAGGGGCACGGATAAACTGTGGTATATCTATACAATGGAATATGACTCAGCATTAAGAAGGGATTAACTGTTGATACATACGGTAACATGGATGAGTCTCAGAAATAATTATGCTCAGAGAAAGGAGACAGACAAAAAAGAGGACATATTGTATGATTCCGCTTATCTAAAATTCCAGAGAATGCAAGCTAATCTCTAGTGACAGAAAGCAGATGGGTGATTGCCTAAGGATGGAAGAGATGGAGAAGGGGTGGGAGGAAGGAATTACAAAGGAGGAAGCTTCTAGAGTGATGGAAATGTGTGTCTCCTTGACTGTGGCGTTGGTTTCAAGGGGCTATAAACATGTCAAAACTTATCACATTGTACACTTTAAAAATGTGCAGTTTATTACAGGTCAATTATACCTCAATAAATCCATTAAAAAATAAACAGAGATGGCTTTTGTGATACAATAAATTTCTTAAAAGGCAGAAATGAGACTGAGGACTATATTATACATACACATCTTTGTGGTTGGTTACTGTGTGGCCCTATTTAATTATTCATATGCTATTTAGAAACTTTGTAATGTACAGATTATGGGTATACCATTATTGCTACTTGCATTGGGTTTTATAGTCAGTTCTATAAAAATTTGTATATCAGGCCCTTGGCCAGGAGCATAATCCTCTATTATAATACTGTTTCTGTGGGAAAATCAGAATTGGCTTATATTATATTTACAAAGTTCCTTCCCTCTGCCCCCGAGCTCTCTCTTCTAAATCCATCTTACACACTGTTGCCAGATTTATCTTTTTTGAAAACAAAACAAAAATGAGATCATGGTACTTCCCTGTTAAACCCCTCAGCGGTTCCAAATGGCAAAGTCTGAACGGCATATCATGACGTTCAAGGTCCTTCACAGCTAGCCCCATCTACCTCACCAGCCCCATCTCCCTGGATTTCCCCTCTGAACCATTTGTCAGGTGCTCTCGCTACTTTGAGCCTTTGCTCAAACTGTCCAGCTATTAAGACGTCCTTCCCTTTCGCTTCACTCGTGCCTCTGAAAAAGTCTGTCCTCCTTTAAGACTCATTTCAAGCATCCCCTCTTGGGAGTCTCCCCAGATTTCCCCCAAACAGAAATAAGGACTCTTTCCACTATGCTGCCACGGCACCTTATATCCCACTGTCCTGCAGGGATCGAGGTGCATCCACAGCAGCTTACAGGCTCTGCTGCTCTAACAAGAACAAACAGAAACAAAACCACCCCCCCATACCAGTGGTTTGAGCAAGTTTATTTCTCTCTCACATAAGAGTCCTAACTGGCATGCTGGCTCAGCTCTGCGGTGTTGGGACCCAAGCTTCTTCTGTCTTGTTTTGCCCTCTTGTGCGTGGACCAACGTGGCTGTCTAACGTCTCTGCCCTCCAGCCATCAGACAGGGGAAAGGGGACGGGAAAGTACCTTCGGCCTCTCACAGCATGATCCCCCAGAACTTGTACTGACACTCCATTCACATCTCATTGGCCAAAACTTAGTTGCTTCGTCATATATAACTCCACATGAGACTGTTGAAAACGCAGTTTTATCCTGGGTGGCAAGGTGCTTCACTAAAAGTCAGCTGTTACATGATCATGAGAGGGAAGGGGAAAATGGTCTTGGGCTCCATTAGCAACCTCTGCCACAGTCCACCCCTTTAGCAACCCAACTGTCTGTGATTACCCTCTCCTTCACATATAAAACTCAAACCCCACCTTTCGAGGCCAACAACCCCAAGTACCCTGCTGTCCTGCACCCAACACCTCAATCAGGTCTGGATGTGGTTACTTGCAGCCCAGAGACCAACACACGAAAAGACAAGTTACCTGCCCTCCCACCTCTTCCAATACACAACGATGGAACAAGAACCACATACCACAATTAAAAAACAATAACTCTAACTCAGAAAAGAAAACAATGGAAACTATGCAGATGGCACGAGTCCATAGCAATTACCAAATGAGGCCAATTAGAAGTTAGAAAGACCTCCCGCCCTTCTGTTTTCTAGAAGTAACCTCTTTGGTCACTGTCCTCCTTGGCCCCTGGCTGTGCCCTCTGGGAGGCTCTTACTAGGGTCACGATGATCTTCCATAGTTACATCTGAAGTGGGCATTAAAGAATATGCCTCTCTTAGGTTTCCAGACTATTTGCTTCTAGTCGGTTCCATGTGCAGGTAACTCCAGCCAAAGGTCTTGTCCCGACAGAGTTTGTCAGGCTGAAAACTCTGGCTGTATTTTTACTGGCTCCTGTACTCCACCCAGACCCCTCTCTTAGCTTAATGGTTGCTATCTTCAGGCCATCTGAGACAATAGGCTTGGGTGGGAAGGAAACACCCTTAATCTGATCTTGGCTGTGGGGCTGGCTCCCATTGCCTGGCAGAGAGCAAGTTCTTAACCAGGAAAGCTTGGGAAAGGCTCAGGGCCATAGTCTTAACTCCTACTAAGGCTGTCTTTTCAAAGCCAACTTAGGTCACCCCTTCCATTTGGGGTAGAGAAAGAACAGTTGGCTTTCAGCACTCTGCAGGACTCCAAGTTACCAAACCCAGACTGCAGGCAGGACGTGCTCCCTTAGCAGACCGGTACCGCCTTCCATCGCCTCTTACCAACCAAGTCACACTTGAGCTCATCCGTCTTTTCTGGGAATCGGCTGAAAGAAGCATGAAGCAATCAGCACTCAGCCGTTCAGAGGGCGTGCGGTCTTCCTGTCACTCTATCACTCACAGAGGACAGGTCTACCAGATCTGCTGCCGGAGCCTCACAAGGGGCACTGACTTTCCCGTCTGCAGATCTGCGTCCACCCCGCCTGACTGGGAAACCAGTGCCCCACACATGAATACGTTCTAGGACAGTACTCTACGTCCCGCTTAGCCTAAATTAGGCAAGGAATAGGTTTTGGCAGCTCTAACTCTAACTGGGAGACCAAACGTAACAGCAGCTTAAACAAGATGGAAGTACATTTTTCTCTCCTGAGAGAGCCCAAGCAGGTAGGATGGCCCTGCTCTGCGAAGTCATCCGGGTGCTGGGCTTCCTTTGTCTTGTTCCGCCGTCCTGGGAGGGTGTCCCCGTCCACACGGTCCAGCCTGGCTCGCCACCCCCAACGTCTCTTTCCAGTGGCCCGGAAGGGGGAAAGGGTCAGAACAATGTGCAGTCTACAAGTCCGTCTGCCTCTCTGCTGGCCCATGGCTATGCCGAGGTGCAAGGGAGGCTGAGAAAGGTGGTCTTTACCCTGGGCTGCCACATGCCCGGCTGCAAACTCAGGAGTTCTCCCACAGTGAGAGAGGAGGGGAGGAGGTGACGGAGGGGGACAATTATTCACCTCTGCCACAGCCCGTCTCCCTTTGAGAGAACTCTTTGAGAGGCAAAGACCTTGTCTCTCCACCTTCATCCTCCAGGCAAGTGCCGAGCCCAGAGCCAGTAACTATAGAGGTTGAACTTGGCTTTTCCCAAACCATAAACCCTTCCCGTCATGAAGGGACATTTGTGGCATGACTTGTGTTGAAAAGGCACCTTCACCAATGTCCCCTGCAGTATGCTTAGCCTGTATGTCTTCAGGCTCTCCAGCTTTGTGGGATCATCTCCTGTGCCCAATATTCCCAAGGGCTTTCCGGGTGGGCACTTTCTCCCGACGGAGTGTGCTTCTCCAGGGTCCTTATGCCCCTCGTTTTGGTCCTCAGCCCTGTGCCTGCCGTCCCCTCTCCGCCCTGCCCCTGCCGACCTGACGCCGGTCTCCTCCCTCCTCCCTCCCTGTGTCCCAAGAACCAAGGCTCAGGGGTGTGGCAGATGGTCTTCAAGTTCAGGACTAATGGTCAGTGATAACAGCACAGCGTGGAAAACGGCTTCCCATTCAAGGTCACGTAGTGCTTCCTCAGAATGTGTTGGCCATTCCCCACTGCCAGGAATGTCTCCTCAGAGGTGCGCCTCCGTCGTTCCCACTCTGCCCCCCACGGCGGTTTTCACCTTTCAGCCTTCTCTCAGCGGCCAGCTGTCTCTCCATTCTTGCCCATTCCGGGTGCCGGGGGCCCCCCAATGTCCTGTGCCACAGCAACCCCGTTCCCCTTGCGTTTCACCAGCCAGTTCAGGCTTGCTTCCTCTCAGCTTGCCCCTCAGGCTATGTGCAGGGGCAACAAGTCTTCCAAACCCAAGGGGCCCATCCAGAGACGGTTCCCTCAGCAAAAGGGCCGTCACACCCAGAGGTGAATTACTCCCTCGGGGTAGAAGGCAGAGAAGACTCCAATCAATCCACTTGAATTATAGTCACTTTATTTTCTCCGCACTCTCAGGACAGGCAGGATCTCTTCTAATCCTTGAACCCACGCCTGGAAAGAGAGGTGAGGCATCTGAGGCCCGGCGGGGTTAAGCCAGCCTCCAAGGCCGCACAGCAGGTGAATCGGGGCTGGTGCACGTGTTGGGGAACGGCCGGCAGCACCTCGGGTCATCTCTGTGTGCTGTGCAACGTAAGTCTTCTTTCCTCTGTGCACAGCTCCCAAGGGACAGGGCTCGCGCCCTCTCACAGCGCCTGATCTAGCTGGACCCACGGCAGCCACGTGCAGGCGCCACCTGTCCTGCCAACAGATTGCCGTGAAAACCACCACGCATGGGGCAAAAGCCTTCAAGGATGCTCTCCTTGGATGCAGCCTACTTCTCGGTGCCGCCCCGTCCCCCCCCCAACTCAGACTCCAGCCTCAGATCTCCAAAAGCCCTGTCCTGCCCCACTGGCGGGGCCGGGTCAGTCCCCGTGGATGGGAGGGACGGGGTGAAAGGGGAGGGCTGGGGAGGGGTGAAGGGGCCAGGCCGAAGGGATTGAATTGAATGGGTGCTTTCTTCTCAGAGACGAAAGGTGCTAACCCCACCCCCAGTGGTCACTGATTAACCTTCCAGACCAGATAACCCCTCCATGGGAGGAAAAAAGTGTGTGTTTATCCTGGGTCATAAAACATCAATATTGACTTCTCACAGGTGAAGCCAAAGGGGAAGGGGAGGTGGGGTTGAGGAGGGGGGTGAGGCTGGCAGGCCCTTCCTTTCAAGGCCTGGGGCACACTTGCCTGACACCCAGGGGCCAGGCCCCCGAGGCCTCCTTCCCCGGGGGAGAACATGGGGCGGGCGATCAGGTTTCAGTCTCTGAAGAAGCCAGATTCCCACCCACCTCCACCCCGGGGACACCCTGAGCGAGGGGCCCAGGCCCCTGGGCTATTCTCTTCTCTCACTCTTCCTGGGGGCCTCTCCTCTCCCTGCCGTCCCTCCCTACCCTGCCCCTAGCAGATAAGACAACTGCACAGATCTGGAGTCAGACTGCCTCGGCTCTGCCTCAACTCTGGGACACTTGGGCAGGTGACCAACTTGAGCCTCCGTTTCCTCATCTATCAAAAGGGACCAGTAATTGGGCCCAGCTCTCAGGGCTATTTAGGATGACCAACTGGGACTGCTCACACTCTAAGGAGCACCAGGAGCGGGCGGTCCCATTAACAACATGGCTCTTGCTCTCTCCTTTCCTCCTCTACCTCCTGTCTCTTGGTGCGCACATCACTCTATGCACCCTCCTCCTTGCTCCTGGCTGAGGCCTCGTCAGGTGGCTCTGGAGTAGTCCATGTCAGAATTACCTGGAGCCAGGAGCCAGAGGTGGTTGGGCCAGGGCTGGCGTCCTTAGCCCTCTTCTCTCTGGCCCAGAATGAATCAACCCCCCAAATGCTCTGTCAGGCTGGTGGTTCCCATCAGAGGGTCTGTGGTCGCATGCTGTTCCGTGTGGGGCAGCTGGGTCTGAGAGTCCCCGCTGTGTCCTCCTCAGAGAACCTCACACCTTCACCCTCTGTCCATCCTCTGTCTCCTTCCTGTTGGGGGTAAAGGTATTTCTATTCCCCCTCCTGTCCTTCTGGAGGGTCAGAACAAGGCAGTTCCACACACGGAGTTTTTAGCTACTCTGGACTGGGCCCTTTTGCACCTCATTTAATACTGGGCCCCAGGAGCAGTGGGGGAAACATTTGGGTTTCCTTGATCCTCACCCAAGGCCGGGGTCCTCTCCTCCCCTGGACCCAGGTGAGCCCCACCTGATGCTGTGGGAGGCCAAGGCCCCAGCCCTGAGTGCCCTCCATGCAGCTGGCCAGAGGGGCACTGTCCCTGGGCACCTGGTCAATAATTAACACTGAGCAAACTCAGGCTGGCCGGGCCTCCCAGCAGGGTCGCGACCAGACAAAGGCCCTGCTGTCTTGCTAAGCTGCCATCTTGGTAGGGCGTTACTGGCCGGTTGGTCACCTCCGGGGTGACAAACACCCGTGCCTCCAGCAGGGCACTGGAGGAGCTGCTGCTTAGCAAGAAATGAGGGGGAGATAGGCCCTGAGGAGGAGGCCCGGGGTGGGGTTTGGCCACATGCCTGTTCTTAAGCCTCAGCTTCATGTTCCGAGCAAGCCCAGGAGGGGAGCTGGGGGGACGAGGGTCTGCCCTAGGGCCGTCCAAGTCGGGTGCTTCGGCAGCTGTCTGCCACAGAGCTGATGGGCTGGGGGGACCAGCCTCTGAGAGCAACTCTCAGCCCCCCGTTCTCCCCCCACCTTCCATTCCTTCCTTAGAAAATCTGCTTAGTGTCACTGTATGCCAGGTCCTTCTTCAGTGTCCCCTCGTCTCTGCCCATCCTCCCAAACTTCCACCCCTTCTCAATGCCTTTGTTTGCACAGCTACAACCTCAGAAACCCTCCCCCTCTCCCCATCTGAATCTCGTTCCTCCTCCAAGAAGTCCTCCTAGAGCCCACCCTGATCTCAACCTCCCGGTCCCTCCTACACGGATGCTCCTTTGCCGCTTCTTACTTCACCAGCTGTGCTGTAAGCCCCCTCAGGGGCCGGGAGCCATGACTTCTCCCTCCTCCCACCGTGGGCAATGAGCAGAATTAGTAGGTTTATCATCAATACCACCTCCAGCCACAAATCAAGCAAGAAGTTACTTTCTTGCAGAGCAACAAGGCAGGAGACAACTTCTAAATTCCAGACATGCAGCAGAGTTCCCAAAGTCGGCCTTGCCAGCCCAGACCTCCCCCAGACGCTGCCCGTGGTGTCTGAGAAGTCTGTCATTGTGCCCTCCCACCCCCCTCCCAGCCCAGTGTGCTCGCTGGTTCCGGAGCCGATGAGGACATTTCTGGCTGGCCCTGTGGCTGCCCACCTGGTTCAGCCTCAAGTGCAGTCCCTGCCTCCGCCTGGCCCTTTCCTCCCGTGGGCAGCCCCGCGGTCACTGCCAGGTGCTTCGTGCATCCTCTCGAGAGCAGTGACCGCAACCGTCACTGGCCTCTTCTTGCCCAGCCATTCCTGACCTCCCCTCTCAGATACCCTCTCATCACTCCCCTCTGTTCACACTTCCTCCCTCCCAGCCTCCTGCCCCTGCCCTGGGCGCACTTGGAAACAAGAGCTCACATGTAACCTGCAGACGCACCCCTGCTCCGCCACACCAACCACCCCAAAGTTCAAAGTGAACCAGAGGGATTAGAGAGGGCACCCCATCCTTAGGAAGACTGAAGATGGCAAATTGGCTTTTCTTTTTTTTTTTTTAAGGCTGAAATGGAACCGGATGTAGGGACCACCAGCTGAGCTAAGGACCGAGGTGATGGCCGGGGGGAGGGGGGGAACTGGGGGTGTCCAAGCCGGACTCAGGGAGCAGGCACCCATACAGCTCTTCCTTAAAATATTCTGCCCTGTTGTCTCCCAGGCATCCTCATCCTTACCAAATCGATGACATCAATTTAGAATCTAAAAAGACACAGCAGCGATCCATAAACATCTAGGCTGAGGGAGTGGCTGGTTGGGGGCTGTGCAGGGTAGATGGCCCCGGGGGCCTTCCTCTTCCTGCTCTTCTCCCCACCCCTGAGGCCCTTGCGCCCTCACACCCTCAGCCGAGGGACTCGGGGTCCCTTGGGAAGTGTCCCTGGGGGCCTGCCCTGCCCTCACCTGCTCCTTCAGAAGGGCACCCTACTTCTGTGGCCCACTGCCCACTTGGGCCCATCTGACTCCCTGTACCACCTGGGCCAGCTGCCATTCACCCTGCCATGAGTGGGCCGCCCGCCCGAGGCCAAGAAAGAAAGAAGTGGGGAGAGAAGAGGCTCCTCTCGTTTTTCTCGTTGACTGAAGTCCTCAGATTAGGAGATGCAAGGGTTCTCACCACCCTGGGAGCTGCTGTAATTTCTTTTGTCAGAGCAAATACTCCCTCTGTCCTGCCCCTCTTGTCACTAGCAGATGTTCCTGGGAACCCACTGGGAACTCTCCTAGCGGGGGGCATGGAATACTTCCTGAGGGTGTCAGGGGTGGGCAAGCCTTTGGGAGCTGCTCAGGCTAGACCCCCACGGTGACAGTCCCATTGCCAAACACAGCTCCCTGGCCTGGATCTGGAGTTCCCTTATCCTGCCAGGATGGCTCAGAGTGGACCCCAGCGGAAAGAGGAAAGCAAAGTGGGAATGGTGGGGCGGGGGACGGCCAGGGGAGCAGGGACAGAGGGGAGAGG
>NW_023270305.1:68375695-68508871 GCF_011800145.1 Mirounga leonina
CCCCTTCTTCCCACCTCCACAAGGTCACATGCACGTCTCTCTGCACCTTTCTAAGGATAGAAATCTGGAGGTAAACCTTGGCTGGGGGACTTACATGGTTTAAACTGTCTCCTGCCCCTCGAGGGCTCTCAGATGTGCAAACCAGACACTCCAAATCAGCCGCTCTGGGGCTTCTCTATGTGATTTCCCAGACTGACTCCTCCTCCTCCTCAGATGGCCTGCTCCCACTTCCCCAGCCTGACATGCACCTTCCTCCACTCTCCCTAAACATTTCTCATCCCTCCCTCTCTCCCGCGGCACCAGGGCATCAGCCTCCACTCCCCACCTGGGCCTCCTCTCCCCACCTCCCTCCAACCCCTCCTGGTCACTGTAGGTAGGACCTTTCTTAACCGGAAGTTGGACGTTATGAATTCCCAGCCCTAGCCGGGAAGCCTTCAGAGCCCCCCAGTGCCCACAGGATGACACCCTTTGGCGGAGTGACCAGTGCCTTCCTGATCTGGCCTGGCCCACCTGGCCACCCCAGCCCTTCTGCTCCGCGGTGACCAGCTATTCACGGCTCCCAAAACGGCCTGGCTCCCTTGCTTGGCCCCCATCCCATGCACTGCTGGAATACTCCAACTCTCCAGTGCCTGCTGAACTGCTCATTTTTTTCAAGATCCTGCTTGAGTCACCTCCCCTGGGAAAGCACCTTAGTCAGAGTGAATCACTCCCTTCTTCGAGTCACCGTGGTTCCTTATTCAGGTTTCTCTCCAGGCACTTCTCCCACCTTCCACCATCTTCCACCGCCATTGCCTGGCTGCAGCACCATGGCCCCCCGCCTGGACAGTGGTATGCATCTCCTGACCAGACCCCTTGCCCTCGCACTCACCCTTTCCAGGCCACTGTGGACACAATGGCCCAGTGGCCTCTGATAATGCCCATCGTAACACATCTGTCTGCTCAAAACCCTCCAGCACTTCCCAGCTCACTCACAGGAGAAGCTTTGCCCCACAGAGGCCTATGTGACCTTCCTGTCCCGGGCCCCTTACCTTTGGGCCTCCACTCCCACTCCACCCCAGCCACAAGGGCCTCCTTGCTGAGGACCTTGAATACCCAGGCTGCCCCCTGCTTCCGGGCCTCTGCATGCTCCCCAGACTCCCATTCTCATCTCCCTTGCCAGGTTCAAGTCCCTCCTCCAGCCTCACCTCCTCAGGCAAGCCCCCTTACACTGCCCTGGGACCATACTGGGTGGGCAAGAACCATTCATCGTATGAATGAACGAGGCCCTGCCCCTTTGGCTGAGGTATAAAATCAGGGACCTGAACAGAGCAGAGACCCCTCCCCTACACACACACAACCACAACTATTGCCAAGCTGTTCCTGGGCTCCTCGTCTGTGCCAGGATCTCACTCCCTCCAGTGGCTGGCTATTTGGAAGGAGTTGATCAATTAATCTCCACTCAGGTGAGGCTGTCTGAACACTGCGTGAGAACAGATGCTTTCCAAGAAAAGGCGTGCACCGCCACCGGGGGCCAATCCCTTCACCCAAAGGACTGAAGAAGCAAAGTGATGACAATCAGGTGTGGTGTGAGGCTGTGAAAGGTATTTGCAGGCCTGGGCAGGGGCATCAGGCCAACCCTGGGTGGAAGCCTGCTGTGCTGGAGAGGGTCCCTTGCCCCGCCTGGGCAGCCTCCTAAGGGCAGGGCTCTGAGCTGAGAGCAGAAACCAAACTCCACACACTTCTCGTGCGAGAGGGAAGGCACAGCAGTCAGGGACCTGCTCTCCCCCAGCTCCTCCGGGCTCACCCTGTCCCTTCCAGAATCTCAGGGGCTCCCAAGGAGGTGCGGGTGGGGGTGGGGCTTGACTCCCCAGGCCTGGGTTGGACCCCTGATGAGAGCCTTGGGGGCTTCAGGCTGTTTTTGTAACCACAGTCACGTGTTTCTTCATGTAACTGGAGCCCCCTGACACCGCATGAGTCTGCACCCCAGCTCCCGAACCACATCTGCTTCTCATTTCCGGCCAAGGAAAATGGCCCAATTTCCATTAGCCGCTGGCCCAAGCCAAGCCTGGAGCCTCTCAGTGGCCAACCCCACCCAGCCGGCTTCCATTACTGGGTGGAGGTGGGGGCTGAGAGAGCGTTAGAGGCGACAGGGTATGTTGTGGAGCTGGACAGGGGCCAGGAGGCCTGTGTGCTTGGGCTGGCCCAGGTCAAGACCTCACTGTGTGTCCTCGGGGGAGTCCTTAACCTCTCTGAGCCTCAGCTTTCTCCGTTTTCTCATGAGTAATACCGGGAATGTGTTACTCTATTGATGGAGGCATTGTTAGGATTTGGGGACCAGAGTGGCTCTTTGGGGACAAAAACAACAGAATTTTCCCAAAAACAGAACTGAGGGGGAACTGGCCTATGTCAGGAAGTTGGTGGGGGCCCAGGCCACTTTCCTCCCTGAGCAGTGGATGTATTGTGTTAAGTGATAGTTTACATGCAATAAACGCCCAGGTTAAGTGCTAAATTAGCCTGTAGCTAGTAGAAGAAGATCTACAACTATTTCCTGCATCGCAGAAAGCTCCTGGTTCTGTGCTTGGTTTTCCCACCTGTGAAAGGGGCAAACAGGAATGTCTGCCTGCTGGTGGGTTAGGAAAATCGAATGAGATAATACCAGCAAGATACTCAGTAAGGCGCCCGGCGTGAAGCAAGCACCTGATAAAGATGAGAAAATACATTGCTTTCACGACCTCCTGTGGCATCTTGCCACCCGGTCCCCTTGTGGGGGCTGAGGCATGGGTCGGGACAGGTGCTGATCAGGAGATGGTCTCTCTGAAGCCTGCGGGCATCAGCCCGCCTAAGAGGAGACTTGAGAAAATGTGATACTGTGCTGGAGGAGGCTCAAAGTCCTCTGTCTGCTTCCAGAAGCCCCAAAGAGGCTGGGGACAGAGGAACGGGCCAGCTTTTGCCCTAATCCTGGCCCAGAAGATCGGTCTGTCTCAGGCACTGGTGGCAGGGCCAGCTTCATGAGTTTACAACCTGTGCAGTCACTTGGGGCCCCATGCTCAGAAAGATTTAATGCTCCGATGTCACCTCCTTGCAGTCCCTAATCAGTTTTGAACAGGGGCGCTGCCTTTTCATTTTGCACTGGGTCCCGCAAACTAGCCAGTGGCCGGGGTGGGGAGGGTCGTAGCTGGCTGGTGTCCTCCCTAGAGAGGTTGGTACCACCACCACCACCCTCACCCCCACTCACTACATACGGTCATACCGACTTCATGCTTATCCGCGACCTCCACTGTCCCCTCTCTGTCCCTGCCCATAGTAGGACATCCAGGACGGCTTGGGTCCCAAAGAGCCCTCAGCCACCAGGATGCACCAACAGAAACTGGAAGCGGGCTTGCCCTGGAAACCCCCTCGGGGACACTCCTGCTCCCAGGGCCTGCTGGCCAGGCCACTCAAATTCCCATCCTCTGACAGTCCTCCCCAGCCACCTCCGCCCAACAGGGCAGCTCAAGTGTGAAACCACAGCTGGGTGCCTGCCAAGGGGGTTTAGGTTTCATCACATTCAACCTCCCACACCTCGGACAGAGGCCAGGGTCCGATGGGGCCACTGGCCAGAGGCCGGGGCTGGAAGGCAGACGAGGGATGGGTTCCTAGGCATCCCAGAGGACCCTCCCTCGCTCTCTCAGGCCTCAGTTTCCCCTCTGTGTAATGGGACAGGATCCTGTAGGGCTGGCACAGATGCCAAAGGTGCAGGGAAGGTAGATCTCAGAGACCAAGGCATTGCAAGAAATTCTAGAACTTCACTCTATAGCAGCCGTTTCAATCTCAATTAAAGAAAGAAAATCACACTTTTAGTTCCTCAGCCACTCTAGCCACATCTCACATGCTCAATAGCCACATGTAGCTTGTGGCTGCCATATTGGACAACACCAGTCTAGAACATTTTCATCAATACAGAAAGGTCTGTTGAGAGGTGCCTGCCAGCTGAGGTAGCCACAGTTCTGGGAACACTGGTAACTTTATGGACCCCCGGTGGGGAGCGGGGAGAGGGCCATGGGCGAAGAATGTTTGAGAAACACTCTCAGTCCTCTCTGGACTTCATGAGTAAGGTGGGCCTGCCATAAAGGGGGCCCAGAAACCAAACTCCCACCATAAAGGGGAGTCAGGAACCAAACTCCACTGGGTGAGGAGTCACGCCTGGAGTGGAACACAGGCTTCCGGGCCCCGGAGAGGGAGGCAGTGGCCAAAGCAGGTGCCCATCCTAGCAAAGGGCTCCTGAAGCCAAATGAGATATGTCATCCCTCCTTCCTGCCTCACATCCGGGGCTGGGGAGCAGGTGCATGCTCTAGAATAATGGCTCTCAAACTATCCTGCCTCAGAATCACCTGGAAGCTTGCTAGAGCACAGCTAACTCAGTGAACACTCTAAACAAGCACAGATTCGCTTTGTTTATAGGTCAGGTTGAAATATAGGTGTTTGCGCTCTGTTCACCTTCAGGTTCATTATCATTTGGGGCTGTCTGGGTCAAATCACTGAAAGATGCTGGGTTGGTTTCGTGTGGGCCCGTTATAAAGGATGCAGCAGAAGGGGGACACGGCAAGCCTCAGGAAAGACTGGATGGGGGAGCAGGGAGGGAGAAGATGGGTGGGAAGGGAAGGAGGGAGGACAGGGAAGCAGGAGGAGGGGCGTAGAGGGAGCACTTTTGGGGCTTCTCCTTACTGAGGTTGTTCTTTCTATGCTTTATCTCCTCGATTCCTCACTACGCCCTTCTAAGTTGGTAGACGTGCAGCTCCGATAGGTTACACAACCCCACGGCAGACACAGGGTCACTAAAGACCCAGGCTGGACTCCGTTTCTCTTTCCTTCCCTCTCTCCAACTCTGAATATTTTCGAACGAAATAAGCCCGGGAAGGGGGGAAGGCTCAGAGCTGTGAATACATTTTTTGTTTTGTTTTGTTTTCTGGGCTCCTTCGGCTTTGACAGGAAGCTTGGCTGAGTGCGGGCGGCTGAGCTCGGGCTTTCAATGGTGCTTTTTAGGCCTGCCTTTAGGGGGAATGTAAAGAGTCGCGGTTATAAACGTTGGCAGGCCTTGGTGGCCCACTCGGTCCCCGAGCCCCACGCCCAGCCACCCAGCCGGGACATGGTGGGACTTCCCACCTCCCCCTAACCCCGACCAGCACCGCCCTCGCTCATCTGGGAAGGGTGGGGAAGTATGGACCCTGAGTCGGGCAACTAAGGATGGGTGAAACCCAAACCCTGGCCTCTCCTATTTTCGGGAGAAGGACTGTTTTCAGCATCGGGAAACCCTAATCACATAGCCAGCTGTGAAGATTCTAGAATGACCCTCATTTCACAGATGAGGGAAAAGAGGCCCCCTGTGGAAGATTTTGGACGTCCTCTTCCTACACAAACTCCCTGCAACTGGGAACCAAAGTCCCACCTCCTACTTTGTCACCCGCCACACCACTCCCCCAGGATGCCTCCACGACATAATGACCCTTGTGACGGCTGCTAATATTTGGGCAGCACCTCAGACTCTTCTTCACCCCCCGCCCCCACAAGTGCCTCGTGAGGAAGGCAAGGCAGGACATGCTCCCATTTCACAGATGACCAAAGAGATGAAGTGGCCACACGACTCATCCCTGGGGGGGCTACCTGTCCCCACGTCTCCTGACAGCCAGCCGCGGCCGCCACACCTCACACAGGCGGGCTCTGGTGGCTGCCACTCCCAATCCCTCCCTGCACACCTCCTGTCTCCTCACCAAGGCCCAGGAGCACAGTTGATTTAGAATTTCCTGCCCTTCTGACAATCTGCGTGCACAAAACGGGCTTTATTTTAAACCACTCCGGAGGGCATCTCCTCTACCCCTTCTTCTGGCTTCATTAATCTGAAGCGGAATAAATCTTCGGCATTTAACTACCTGATTACAAACATGTTCCTGGTTCCTGTCCCTGCCCTGATGGGAAGCTCATTTCTCGAAGGGTTAATTAACAGCCTTCACACAGGCTGCATTTAGCAACGAGGACAAAGCCACACACATAAATAACGTCTCCAGCGGAAGAAGAGGGTGCAGATGGTTTGTGACTTTGCCGTCCAGAGTTTTTTAAGCCAGTGTGAACCACGTCCTGTCGGGACCCGGGACTATGAGTCAGGGTCAGGCTTCGAGGTGGGCCAGGCCCGAGACTCCGGCAGCCAACACTGCGCTCTGTTGAAAGTCTCACAGGAAAACAGAGCGCTGAGCCAAGATGGGGGGAGACAGGGGAGCTGGGGAGGGGGATGGGCCCGGCGACTGTCCCGGACGGAGAGGAGCCCAAGAGAGCCAGAGAAACAAACGGGGAAGAAGCAAAGTCGAGGCCTGAGGCCCAGCTCCCCGTGCAGAAGGTCAGAGCCGGGAGCACGGGGTCCTGCTCAGGCCCTGCAGCCTATGGTGCCAAGAGGGCCCCGGCTAGGATGGCGTACTGTGGGCCTAGGCAAAGGGTGGGGCGAAGGGCAGCCCCGAGGAGGCCAGGAAAGTTCTGGAAGTGGCACAAAGGCCCTCGCAGTCTTCTGCCTCCTTCGAGGTTAAGCTCTGTTCCTCTACAAAGCCTCCCACTCCCACCTGGGGCTCAAAGGCCCACCGTAGGCCCACCATCCCACGGCCCTGGGGACCCAGCTATGGTTTTATAATGCACGGCGATGGCAGCCCGGGAGTCACCTCACAGCAACCAGCCCCACTGCAAGGTACCTAAAGCCAAAGATGAGGAAAACAAAAACCAAGAAACGGAGGGAGCAATGTAAATACACACTGGGCATCTGGGAAAATGAGGAACAGAAAGGGGAGAGAGGGGAAAGATTAGAAAGCAGGCTTTTGGCTTTCAATCTTTTACCATCCTCCCTCTTTCTCGGGTTCCTTCATGACCACCCCCTCAGCTTGGAATGCCACCCACCATCCTCATGCAGACCCTCTGCTGATGGGAGCAGGACAGGTGTTCTGGGGAGGGGCACCCAGGGCATTTCCACCCTGGAGATGAGTGTGCCCCCTGGTGGCAGAGAGGGCCCTGTCTCCACGGCCAGCTGCCCCTGCTGACCCAGGGCTGAACCAGCCGGCGCTCAGGCCAGGGGGCTGGCTCTCCATGCCAGGCTCAGCGCCCTGGGGGCGAGAGAGCAAAGAAGGAGATGGAGGCCGGACGACACAGGCCTAACAGCGGGGCTCTGTGTCCAGGAGTGGTGGTTTCTCCCCGAGTAATTTTCCACAGTTTGCCTTTCCCTCTGCACACAGTCATGCTCACAGAGTTCATATGGTGGCTGCCATCCCCCAGAGGGTTATTCTGGGCCAGTCACCTGCTCAGTGACCCTACCTGCTCTGACTTCTGCCCTCTTTGCTTCTCAAAACCCTTGCATCCGTCTCCAGGATAGGGCCCCCTTCCCACCCCATCAGGGCCTAGATCTGGGGGTACTTCTGGGAATCCCAAATGCACCATTGTTGCCGGGCTGAGGCCAACATTTCTGTTTTCTCAGAAGGATCAAAGCCCCATCCCAACCCTGCCAGGAGGAAGCAGTTTTGACTCGTGCAAATATCTGCAGTCCATTTGGGATTTTACTTTGGTGAGAAGTAAATACACAGCCATCTGCAGATGATGGAAATATGACTTAAGTAACTTTTTGGTCGAGGCTCTTGGGCCAGAGCCCAGATGGAAATAAGACCTTGTATCTCAGTCTCCCCTGCACACTTTTGAAAAAAAGAAAAAGCAGAGGGGGGAAAAAGTTGGTGGAAAACAAAGTTCAAAATGGAGTGTGCTCTATTTCTTGGCCTGGGAAAAGAAAAATAAACACCAAACAGCTACTCCATTCAAGTGTGTGTTATCTTGCTCATCCTCGCCAAGAACTGCCTCTCCTCCTTCTCTGACCGGGAATTACCTCGCTGACAAACAGCCCCCACGCCCACCCTTAACCCAGGGCAGGCAGACAATGGGCCTCGCCCTGCAGCCCCCAGAGGCCATAAGATTGGGAAACACAAGGCTATTTTTAATGTCTTATTTGTCTACCAACTGCTGCTCCATGAGCCTGAGAAACGGTATCATTTGTGGGAGGTGGCATTGATTTTTTTTTTTTTAACTTGCTCAGACAAAGCTACATTTTTGAAACTTCCAGAAAAACCAAAAAAGCAACGCTCTCCAAGGGTGAACGCTTGCTTGGCTTGCCCTTCTGCCCTGTGGGGAATGCTCTCTCTGGTGTGCCTGGGAACGGAACCCCCCACTGCTAGGTGCCAGTCAGGAACAAGCACAGACCCCCAGGCCTAGGGTCCCAGGAAATGGAATTAGGCCCAGAAATCCCAAAGAAGAGCCACTGAAACAAGAAGGAGCAAGGGAGAGAGAGAGACAGAGAGAGACAGAGGGAGATATAGGGTCAGGGAGGGGTAGGGTCCCCACTGGTGGGGGAGGCATGAGACTTGCCCTCGGGGGCCAGTGTGATGGGGTAATGGGGCCCCTGCCCTAGGAAGTCCCTCATGGAAAAGGGTGAAAGGTCACACACAGAGAAACTGGCTTCCCAATAGCCATGCAGCTCCCCAAATCCATGGGTTGGGAAGCTTGCAATGGATGTGTCCAGGGGCTAAGAGGGAGCCCCCAGGTGGGTCTGCCCAGGTTGGGGCAGAGCTTGGACTCTGGGCTGAAAGAGTCTAACTGTAATAACAAGAGCTTTTCTGTTCTTGGGGCTTCTAAGGGCTTTTGGCTGTGAGGATATGACTGCACCTGGCCTCCAAAGGCCTCGCCCACCTCCTGTCAGGACAAAGAAATAGTGAGAGATGGCGGACTGTTTGCATGACTGGATGGATGGATGGATGGATGGATGGATGGATGGATGGATGGATAGAAAGAGAGAGAGCGATTGTGGGCTGGCTGGATGGACGGATGGATGGAGAGAGAGAGAGAGAGATCGAGTGAGACAGAGATGAAGGAAACCAAAGCATAAAGATGCAGAGAGACAGAAACACAAAGTGAGGAAGAAGACTGAGAAGGTTCTCTGTTGATCCCCACGCCAGCCCACACGTCTCAGGACAGAAGGAAGGGTGACCACTCAAGAGGACCAGAATAGAGGGATACCCACAGTGGGCCATTCCTTTTCTCCATAGCCCCATGACCCAGGGCCTAGAGGTGGGAGAGAGAGTGGGGAGGTCATCCAGCTGCTCAGACACCAGCCCCAGAGACCCTGCTCCTTCTGCACAACTGAAGCTCCCCACTCAGCCCATACTGCGAGAGCTGGCCTCGAGCCTTGCCTGCACTTTCTGGGCTGACCCAGTGACCTTGGAAGGCTCTCTTTCTCTGGTCTCTCACCTAAATAAAATGGAGATCATAACTGTACCTTCCTCAGTTGGGTATTGTGAGGATTAGTTGACTGTGTGTGTAAAATGCTGTGCCCAAGCCTGGCACATGGTGAGGGCTTGATAAATGGCAGCTCTCATGCATGTGATGTGTCGTCAATAAGTGGTGGCCATTGTTGCTAGAATTCTGGGGTGAAGTGGGACTGGGAATGCCGGAAAGGAGAGCAGAGGGGCAGGCAGAAGGGGGAGGCAGAAGAGTTTAGCAAGAAGTAGCCAGAGGAAGGCAATGCAGAGTTAACAGAAGCATAGTCTCCCAGCAGGAGGGGCCTTGAGACCTTGGCCCATCAGCGGCACCTCATGGTGCAGAAGCCACCAGGAACACCATGAAGGGCCTGCAAGGGGGGCTGCTGCTGGCCACATTTCCTTGGTTCTAGGCCCCCCCCCCATGAGTGCAGGTCAGCCCCCCACCAAACCCTAACCTCCCTGCCCTGGCATGTCTTTCCTTGAATGGGATGTTTTGGAAGGCCAAGACCCCAGAGGAATAGAACAGCACCCAAAAAGGCCAATAGTCTGGGACTCGGGACCTGGGCTGACGCCCCAACATATCTGTAGGGCAAATAAGAAACCAAGGATACTCCATCATCCTGGGTACCTCAGAGAAGTCAGTTCCTTATGAATAATTGTTCCCTGTAGCCATGTTAGCTGCTCCCTGCACCACTGGCCGGGGTCTGGTCCTTCTGTCCCAGGAGGCTCAGGTTGGACAGAGGGACAGGGTTCCATCCCTTTCACCAGGCTTCAAGAAGCACCTCCTCTCCATCCCCGGGGCTGACCCAGAGTCTGCTCTGCCTCCACAGCTGCCATTTTGGGGGCCAGGTGCAGCCTCCATCTCCCTCCCAGAGAGGGGCCCTGGATGGTGTGGGCTGCTGGGAGGACCCCAGAGACTTGAGCCATAATCCTGGCTTTCAGCCCTTTACAGAAGTCAACCTCAAACTCTCAGAGCTTCATTCTCTTCATCCAGAAAATGGGAATACTAATTTGTACATGTGGGCGTTCAGCAAGACAATGGCGCCTATATAACCACTTGGAGGACGTTCGGACCCGTTGCCTCTGTGGGTGGGAAAACAGCACAAATGAGTGCGTGTTCATTGGCAGTCTAGCCCGTGGCTTTCAGCAGAACTGGTCAGAGTTTGCATTCAAACCACTCACTGGAGGGAGGGGTGGATAAAATCAAGAGGATGGCCCTTCCAGAACCTTGAGGCAGCTCAGTGAATGAGAGTGCTGTTTCTGGAACCACCTGGACTAGGTTAACTCTGCCCACCTCCGTTTTCCTATCTGTAACAGGGGATGATAACCCCACCAGGTATATAGTTTGGTGTGATGATTACATAAAGTGAACCACGCAGATGCTCTCATATAACGCTTGGCTCCAACAAATGCTCGGTGCACATGCCGTGCAATGGGGAGACCGTCCAGGGACTGAGGGGGAGACACTGCCAAGATCCATGTTGAGTAGGAAAGCATGGTGTGACAGCATGAGTCACATGCTACCATCTGGGCAAGGAGTGGGGAAACCAGACGAGGTGCCCTATTGGCTTGGCATTTACATAAGGATATTCTGGAAAGACACCTAAGAAACTGGTAAACAGGGTTACCTTGTAGGGGGAAGCTGAGAGGGGACGGGGTGGGGCAGGGCTTCTGACTACACTTCCATACAATTCTGATTCATCAACCATGTGAGCAAATTACCTATTCCAAAAAATGTTTAGTTACCATGAGCAATGGGAGCTACTAATGTTATTATTCTGTCTGAACTTCATTCCTAAGTGAGGAATGGCATCCTATGCTCACCTGCCTAACTAGGGTTTGTAGGGATTCAGAGAGAAAGTGAATGTGCATGTGTCCCGAGACAGAAGGAGGCTGGGATGAGGAGGAGGAAGAAGCAGAAGAAAGGGGAGAGGAGGTGGATGGCGGGGGTGCTCTCCCTGTCACTCTTTCCCGCATGGGCCCCATGGGAGAATCACAGAGCTGTTGTCCTCGGAGCTGAGCCTCAGTAAAGTTAAACACACCACCTGGACAGTGTGCTCTAGCCTCAGCCTCAGGCTCTTTCCTCACACTCCCAGGTGCAAAGGAGGCCCCTCAGCCTGCCCAGGATTCCAGGGGAGGTGGCTACGAATGGGTGGGGCCAAGGGCGGGGCCCATGGGGACCTGTGTGTGACCCCTGACACCTGGCCAGAGCTGTTGGGAGCAGGAAGGGGCCCCAGGAACACGGAGTTGTGAGATGGATGAGGGGGGTGCAGAGGAAAAGGAGAGATTCTGCCCTGCAAAGTAGGGGTGGCTGGACCACGCCAAGGCTGTAGCAAACGCGACCCAGTCCCGGGCTCCATGAAAGGAAAGGGGGAGAGGCATCTCCTTTATCGCCCTGACAACAACTCCATGACGTAGATAGGATTTCCACCCAGATGAGGAAACTGACGCCCAGAGAGTTTGGGATAATTCCATAGCCAGCTGCTGAGCAGCCAGGATCCGGAACCAGGCAGTGTGGCTCCGTCTAAGTACGACTCCATCATACTCGCCACCCCACATCAGGGCTGGCCACCTTGCCTGGACTCTGTTTATTAGCAGAACAGCAATGACCGGAGCTTAACTCAGCATTGTATGTGTGCAAAGAGTCTCTCCTCCGAGAGGCTTCCATGCTAATTAGATGTCCAGAGTCTGTGGGCAAAGCTTTGGAGGGGCCGGGCTTGGGAATCCCCCAGGACCCCGTGCCCCTGAAACTTCAAGGGCACGAGGCTGGAAGAATAAAAGCGCTTTTCATGGAATTCCAACAGGAAACCCACGAGAACATTCCTGCTCCAAGGATTCTAACAGGAAAACCACGAGAACATTCCTGCTCCAAGGATTCCAACAGGAAAACCAAGAGAACATTTCTGCTTGTGGGGTTCCAGCTGGGAGCCGGAGTCCATATTCCCTGCTCAGGAGGCTGGCCTGTGGGTAAAGGGGTGGAGTAGAGGGTTTGTCCCACCCTCATGAACCATCCCCAGTCCCCCGGATGGATTCAGACACTCCTCTGGCCTTTCCAGGACAGGGGTGGGCCATTTGGAAACTGGCCTGCCCAGCACCCAGCCCTCTGCCTTCATTCACAGTGGCTCTCCGGCCCCCCAGCTTCCACGGGTAGCTCACCCTTCAAGGGTCTTTGTAATCAGATAGGATTTACAAGCATGTAAAATACCTTTCTCTTAAACTTAATTGCCTCTGGAGACACATCAGTCAACAGCTGGGTGTGCCTGAAGAAATGAGGCACACACCTCATTCTGCCCACCATCCTCCTCCGAGTCCGTATTGTGCCCCAGCCACAGGACCTGCCGGAAGCTCCGTGTTGAGAGGGGCCCCAAGGAACAGGACAGGTTCCTGGCCTTAAGAAACTTCCAGTCTAGTAGAGGAGCTGAGAGGCCCTCCAACAGGAAGTGCTTTCAGAATGCTACGTGAAAAATGGCCACCGAAGTCATCAAAGCAACCTGTGTTTATGGGTATCTGCCATATGCCAGGCACTGCGTGGGGCTCAAAGGCGGAGTGATGTAGTTCCTTCTCCCAAAGGAACTCCTGCCTGATGGGAGTGATCAGCGAGTAAATGGCTCTAAAGCAGTAGGAGGAGAGTTGCGATCAAGGTTTGCTCGGGATGCAGAACAATAGGACAGCCAGTCCTGAAAGAAGAGGAGCGGAGATCAGGGAGGGCTTCCTGGAGGAAGTGATACGCAGGCTGAGGAGCTCAGCTGGAAGTGCAGGCAGACTTCAGGGGTGGGAGGGGAGGTGGTGAGCCTTGACCTAGACTGTGGTAGTGGGGGTTAGGGTGGCATCGTGCAATGGTGCTGGGACGTTCACGGAAGGCAGAGAGAGGGCACGGAGGAGTAGACTTTAGGCACAGAACAGAAGCAGCAGACACCAGACGGCCAGATCTTCAGGGGCCAGGGCGATGGTTGGAAGGACCAAGCTGGAGGAGCCATGCGTCAACTTGAGACGGGTGTTTCTGCTCAGTGGAAGAGAGAAAGTGAATGCAGGCAGGAGAAATTTGCGTTTAGGAGGACAGGAGGGAATCCAGGCTTCGAGAGGGTCTCTGAGCTCTGTGAGGGAAAGGTGTGACATTTAGAAAATGAAAGAAATTCAGAGTGAGCATCCAGGGCCTTTTCATCTGCAGCCATCCAGACGCCCACTTCCAACTCGTGGGGTCGACCGTCATCCCCGGTATGAGGCCCCACGGCCAATCCAGGCAGGCCAGCAATGACAAGGGGGCGCTGTGGCTGAGGTAGGGGGGAGTGGGTCCCATGACAAGCCATCCTGCAGGTTACCCAGAGGGACCAGGGACAGGAATTTGGGGGTCAGGATTAGGGGCAAGCAAAGCTGTCAAACCAGAGGTGAGGTCAGGGACACACACGGGTGGCACTGAGTTGGGGGCCAACACCTGGAACACCACAGCCAAGGTCAGGGCAGGACAGAGACCAGCCTGCCACTGGAAAGAGGGGCCTGTGGGCCCGAACCAAGTCAGCGGATGGGGAGCTGGGGCAGGGGGCTGTGGCAAAATCAGCCACGGGGGGAGCATTCACACCATGGAGACCAGCCAATGCTACTTTTCTTTCCGCTCCCGGAGACATGGCTGAGACCAGGGCCCAGGAGACCAGGGTTCTAGACTTTACTCCATGACTGGCCTTGTGCCCTGGTTGCCTCACCTATAAATGACATGTTCTCACCCCTGCCTACCATCCAGGCCTGCTGGGGGGTGGGGGAGGGGGTGTCCTTAAGACACTGTCGCTGGCTGTGCCTCTGGAGGGCCGTGCTGCAGAGGGAGAGAGAATCTCCAGTGGATTTCCTAGCGTCTCCCTGGACATCTGATCTAAATTTAGGTCCTGTTGGTCTACGTTGAATCCTAGCCACTGCCTTTCCTTCCTTCCTGCAGGCTGTCTGGAGACAGCACAAGGAAGGCCCTGCTGGAAGGCCAGCTGCCCTTTGTTGTTTCACCCGGGAGTCTGCATGTGTGCTTTCTGGCCGAAGGGCCCCAAACTTGCCCTGTGACTCCACTACCTGCCTCTGCCCTCAAGCTCCCTGCTCCTTTCCTGGTGTGGTGGATCATCCTCAGTCTCACCACCACCCATGCGCACTCTTCGCTCAGCTACCCCCAGAAAGCATGCCTTTCCACGTCAGGATGCCTCAGGCAAGTCCCTAGCTTCTCAGGGTCTCATCTGTACTCTAAGGGTGATGCCTACCCACCTACCCTCACAGGGCCTGTGAAATAGAAACTCTGACTAATAGGAACTTAAACCATAAGAAGTGTTGCTTACTAGAAGTCTTGAGGTGGGCAGTTATCAAGCTGGCTTTGCCACTCCAAGATGCCAGGGCTCTGGGTCAGCGTCTAAATTCTCTGTTTTCCTCCTTATAGTTGCAAGATGGCTGCCATAGCGCCAGATATCACATCTTCTTAAGACTCCCTCCAAAGTCAGGATGTAGGGTGAAGGTCAAAGTGGAAAGAGCTCTCTTCATGTGCTTTTTTTATTTAATGAGGAATGAAAAAATCTTTCTTAGAAGCTTTCCATGCTCCCCAAAACCCTCACAGTCCCCACACTCCTGGCAAATTTTTCTTGTATCTTGTTAACCAGAACTGGGTTACATGAATATATTTTGAGTCACTGAGGAGGATGGGAAAGTATCCCTTTTTCAGCCTCTATGATTAGAAGAGGGCAAGAGAAAAGGGAGTTGAGAATGGCCTTTGGGTGGTAAATTAACAGTATTTTAGAAGGTAGCTGAAGATCAGACAAGATGGCCATGAATGTTTTCTCTGTTGTTACAAGAACTCACTACCTCCCAGACCCTTGCTCTGCCCTCTGACTGGTCACCCTGGGGTTGTGGGGGCATCCCTCTTCCCTAGGGGCTGCTCATCCACCCCACCCTGGAAAGACAAGGTTGTCCCCATGCTGGATGGTGAAAGAACAGCCTCAGTTTCCTCAACTAAGCATCACAAGGTTCATTGCATCGGAGATTCCAGGGCAAGGAGGAGAGCTGAGCCTTGTCACAAGCAATCAGCAAATTTTCCTGATCTCTCTCTGTGCCCAGCCCCAGGGGAAGCAGGAGCCTGTTCCTTGTGAGCTAATCATCTGGGTAACCCTGCCTGCAAGTTAGAATTACCTGGAAAAAGCTTTAAACATATCCCTGCTCAAAAACCTCAAACCTTCAGTCTAGTCTTCAGAGAAACTGGTATCCAACAAATTCCTGTAAAGGGGCATCCAGCAATATACCTGACCAGCACTCCTCAAGAGCAAGGAAAGTTGGAGAAACTGCCATGTCTGTATGGGGACACAGTGACTAAATGTAATGTGGTACATCCTGGATGGATTCCTGGAACAGAAAAAGAATGTTAGGTAAAAAACAAAGAGATGCTAAATAAAGCATGGCCTTTAGTTAGTGATAATCTATCATTATTGGATTATTAATTGTAACTAATGTTCCATACTAATACACATTGCTAATAATAGAGGGAATGTATATGGGCCACAAGGGATGTATGGAAACTCTTTGCACTATATGCTCAATTTTTTAAAAAAAGATTTTATTTATTTATTTGAGAGAGAGAGAGAGTACATGCGCATGTGAGGGGGGCCGGGGGCGGTTCGCAGAGGGAGAGGGAGAAGCAGACTCCCCGCTGAGCAGGGAGCCTGACGCAGGGCTCCATCCCAGGACCCGTGAGATCGTGACCTGAGCTGAAGGCAAATGCTTAACCGACTGAGCCACCCAGACGCCCCTAGGGTCTGACACATTTTGGTTCAAATTCTAGCTCTGCTACTTAGTAATTGAGTGAGGTTTCTGTTAATCAGGATATGTTAAGTTATGCTGCAGGAACAGACAACCCCCAAATCTCAGTGGCTTAAAACAACAAAGATGTCCTCCCGCACGCAGAGCCTTGTTACATGTCTAAGTGACTCTGCAGCTACCTTCCATGTGAAGACCCTGATACACCTCCATAGCGACACAGCCTTCCCTAATTACTGCGGAGACGGGAGAAAGTGGGGGCGGGGGGCAAGTGTTAGTAATTAAATGCCTCCCCTGTGAAGAGACCTATATCACGTCCATTCACATTTCATTGGCCATGGAAAGTCACATAACCTCATCTAACTTCAAGAGAGCTGGAAAGTGGGCGCCTGGGTGGCTCAGATGGTTAAGCGTCTGCGTTCGGCTCAGGTCATGATCCCAGGGTCCTGGGATCGAGTCCAACATCGGGCTCCCTGCTCAGCAGGAAGCCTGCTTCTCCCACCTGCCCTGCTTGTGTTCCTTCTCTCACTTTGTCTCTCTCTGTCAAATAAATAAATAAAATCTTTAAAAAAAAAAAAAGAGGGCTGGAAAGTACCATCCATCCATGCCCCTGGGAAGAAAGGGGAATGAGATGCTGGTGACGATAATAATTTGGACAAGCAAATTGACCTATTTCCACATCAGTTTGTTCATCGGTAACATGGGGATAATGATATTTACCTTAAGAGGTTGCTGTGGGGATTGAAAGGCTGGCTGTTCCAAGTACACAGTCCTCTTGGTCAACTGATTGGTTCGGGGATGGACACACAACCTGATGGTGCCAATCAGTTTTGCTTAGGATTTGGTTCATAGATGCTGGAGAACCTCTCTTCCTCTAAAATACTGAGCAACAGGAATCAAGAGAGCCTGAAGCTCCTGCACATAATAAGTGATTATTATTTGTCTTGATAAAAAGTAAGCTCCAGGAACTGTGAGAGTCCCCAGTTCCATCTGGTCTAAGACTAAACTCTCCAAGGAGGTTTTCTAGAACAAGTTCCCCACTGAGAAAAAAAAAATCACTTGCTCCCGCTGAATTGAGCAGATTTCCTGTTATATGGATTCATGGAGCTCAGTGAGTTCCCTCCTTAGTTGGTAACACTTGGTAATTAAATATATACAGATACTAATCACTCCACAAAATTTAGGATTCAAGACAAGTTGTATTTTAAAATTTCCCAAATTAGATTTCATCCAGCTAAAACTGCATTTGTCAAGGTTATAGACAGTTAGTAAAGAAGGTTATAGGAGGCCCCTAGGGTTTGCCCCACCCATGAAAATAGATAGCAGGGCCTTAACTGTCAATCCATGGTTGACCCTGGTGCTGCCCACATGGTTCATGCTGAGGGGGAGCCTCTACTCTGAGGCTGTCTTGACCTGGGACCTTCCTCAAGGTTTCTGAGCCTCAGCAATTCTGGTGTCCATGTCCTCGGCCCCACAGGATCTCCCAACACTTCTCCTCTTTGGTCCCCTAAAGGCCATACTCCTCTCCTGGGCCGCCTGATAGACACCTCGTTAAACGACCAGATGGGCAGAGGCCCCACAAATCTCAGGGCAGCCCACCCCTGCCTGACAACTTCTCCATTTGGCCGGAAACACAGACCAAAGGCTGTTACTTCCCTCGCAGTGATAAGGAAAGCTCAAACCTCAAGAACTCAAAAGCCACCTTTTCCAGAAGGGTAAAGGAAAAGGTAAATGTGCATATTTCCTCTTGTATCCTGATAAGCTAGTAGCCTAAAATGTGGAAAAATGAGACCCAACTTGTCAACAGGTTGTTCTGCTATTCATGTTGGCATTGAGCCTACCTGCCACATATATCTATATATGGAAACAGGAGGTCCTAGTGGCAGGTGTTGATTTACTTGCCATTTGATTGTGGTCTGTAGCTTAGAACATGAGTAGCGGGTCTCAATACATCTTAGTTCTATAATTACTTATTAATCAGAACTCTTTCTGTGCTAAGTGACAGAAATCCAAACTGGATCTATTTTTTGTTTTTGTTTTTGTTTTAAAGGTAATTGGCTCTTGCAACCAGGAAAACTGAAGGTCGGCAGGGCTTCTGGCAAGATTGGAATGATGAGGCAGAGTCAGATTTTCTTTCTGGCTCTTTAGTCTTCTTTCCTATCTGTGTTGGTTTCATTCTTCTATCAGCTTCTTTCTTGTGTCCTTGGGCAATGGCTCCAGCAGCTTCAGACCCTCTTGGTCCCCATCGTTCAGTATCTTAAAGAAGGAGAGACTCTCTTTCCAGCATCCATAGCTTGAATCTCAAGCAAGACTCATCATATTATGTATCTGACCCTGAACCAATTACTTGGCCAACAGGACTATGTACTCAGAATGGCCATTTGGGTCACATGCCACCCTCTGGGTGGTGGTAGGGAGGCCCCGTGAGAAATAGCTTCACCAAGAAGAGGGATGGCTTCTCTGATAAAAATGGGAGCTATGACCAAGCAAAGAGAAAAGGGTCCTGTGCAAGCAGACAGAAACAGCAGGGCGTCCCCTGTGGACAAGGTAGGAAGCTACGCTGGTGGACATATATTCAGTTAGGTTCAATCATGAGAGTGTAATAGGGTAAGCCAGCTGCTGTAACAAACAACCCCCACATCTCAATGGCTGAACTGTCAGTCCATGGTTGTCCCTGGTGCTGTCCACATGGGACTTACTCATGCCACGGTCCAAAACAGGGTCATCCAGCCTTGGTGAGTGTGGCCTAGTGCCCTGGGTGCCATGGCAACCGGGCCCCACCCCCAACACACACAGGTTTTGTTTGCCTTATTCCTTTCAATAGCCGGAGGGGTGATTCCAGTTGACTGCAGGCTTCATGCAGTCATCCAGGACCTAGTCTCCCTCCTTTTATTTTATTTTTTCTAAGATTTTATTTATTTATTTGAGAGAGAGAGAGAGCATGAGTGGGGGGAGGTGCAGAGAGAGAAGGAGAAGCAGGCTCCCTACTGAGCAGGGAGCCCAACTCAGGGCTCCATCCCAGGACCCTGAGATCAGGACCTGAGCTGAAGGCAGACACTTAACTGACTGAGCTATTCAGGTGCCCCAATCTCCCTCCTTTTAGTGACTTTCTCATCCTCCAAGGCTCTGGAGTCCTGTGCTTCTAATTACACAGATGGGGAAAGGGAGAGCCCATGGAAGATTATGCAGGAAGTCCGTAGGAATTGGTGTTTACCACTCCTGCCCAATATCCATTGACCAGAACTTGCTAACTTCAAGGTAGGCTGGAAAATGTTCTTAGGAAGAGAAGCAAACAGCGTTTTCGTGAGTTCACGAGTTCATCATCTCAGCCAAATTGAGGGCAGGCCCTCACAGGACCAAGATGGGTTTTGAGAGGAAGTAGGGGAGGCAGGGAAAGGTACGATGGGCCTGGAACTCAAGGCTGCCAACCTCTGCCTTCCAGACTGTCCACCTTGGGCAGGTCACTGTCCCTCTCTGAGCCTCAGTCTCCCCATCTGTCAAATATAACATAGCCCCCTCTACTACCCCTTCCTATGCAAACATTTTCTGCTTCTGCATTCACCCACTGCCATAGCCTTTCCCATCTATCAGTTTCTATGCTCTTATCATCTCTGACCTCCCCTTTAACTTCACAATGTCCCCCCATCCAAGCCCTCCTTTCCCCTTCTCTGCTTTATCTTTCTTCATATCACCTATGATCTACCAAATGCTTTTCTCATTTATTCATCCTCTCCCTGTACAAGAACATAAGTGCTAAGAGGTCACAGCTTTTTGTTAGTTCACTGCTGTATCCCCAGTACCCAGAAAGTGCTTGGCATATTATAAGCACTCAGTAAATATTTGTCCAATGAATGAATGAATGAATGAATGAAATTGAAAACCTTTCTCAGAATAGCAAGTTGTCTAAAATTCCTAACAGAACAACACTGCTATCTGATGCCAGACACTGGAATTGCAAGCACCAAGTATGGTTGGTTGGAGGGGGGAGTCTCTGAAGACAAGTCTTATCAAATCCACCCTATTTCGTTGCTGAAAGCACTATGGTCTGACTTTGGCAGTTTGGATGTCTCAACAGCCCCATGGGGTCTGACTTTCTGCCCCATGTGTGCTTCCCTCCAGATCACTAGATGAGACGTAACCATTTACAACGTCCTCAAATGCACCCAGCACTCAAAGCTTGCTTTGATGCTGCTGAAATCAACAACATGGAGAATGCTATCTCTTCAGAAGATGATGTATCAGGAAAAAAGATCCCAGTCCTGAGAGAGGACAAAAGAGAGACTATATGAGGTGAGATGAGTAAAAAGGACCAAGAGAAGGGAAAGCATTTGGGGAGGAGCCAGGAGACTAGATCCCACCTCCAATCTGACCTCAAATTCACTTTGGTTTCCTCATCTGCAAGATGATGGCACTGACTAGATACTCTAACCCCAATTTAGCCCAGCCCTAAAGTTATTCAGAAGGAACAGAAAGGTCATAGTCACTATACTTCCAATATCTGGAGTGAATGCCTAGGAAGAGAGGTCAGTGGCTCATTCACTGGTTGGAAGCTGGTGTCCTCACTTGGGGGTCTCCTCTTTACGAGGCAGTTGTTCTAATGCACTGCCAGCCTCCCCTAGAGGACTTGGCTGCTTGCAGGAGATTCCCTCGCAAAGCCTCACCCCTGCTTGGCCCAGCCTTGGTGAGTGGGGCCTAGTGCCCTGGGTGCCATGGCAACTGCCCCCCCCCCCCCACAGGTTTTGTTTGCCTTTCTCCTTTCAATAGCCTGAGGGGTGATTCCGGTTGATCTCTGATTTCCTTCAGTCAAGTTTGCTCTCCTCCAAGTCCTCAGTCGGGTTGGCTGCCCTGGGATAAAGGGAAGTGGCTTTCAATGGACTTTTGTCCCTTCTTCCATACCCTTGCCCATCGGGGACAGGAGCAGCCTTGGTGGCTCTGTTAATGCCAGATTTCTTCCCCGCTGGCCTCTGTCCCAGCTCGGGCCAGCCCAGCCGTGTGGAGTACATTCCAGGATGGGTGGGATATGGAAGATAGGTTGGGCTTCCGTCCCCAAAGGGCTACCTGGAGGGACATGGCACATGCAGAACAGCAAACAAGCCATGACAGTGTGCGTGCGAGCAAGCATCAAAATAAAGGGTTCAGGCTGAGGGGGTTGTTGACTGGGAAGCCTTCCTGGAGGAGGTGGGATTCCCACAGCCTCTGAGTTCATATAGTATCTGAGACCTGGGGAGCACTCCTTTGTCCCAGCAAAGCTTTGCACCCAGAGTCAGGGAGAGAGACAAACGTGAGCACCCTCCCATGTGGATGTCAGTGAGCTATAACCCTGGCCACCTGGTGGCCCTGGAGCATCTGGATGCCCAGAATACTTTCGCAGCCCCCCAGAGACCCACTGTTCTCCTTCCATCTTCCTCCTTCTCGGCTTCCCTTGCCACTACCAGAGACTCCTCTCCCCTGGGCTGAGTCCAGGGCCCTGCTATATTTACTGTCTTCCCTCCCTGCATTTGCTCTGCTTCTGCTGCTCCTCCCAACCGACAACGCTTCCCACTTACTCCTAGGAGTGCTCATCCAATGGAATAATGAGCCAAATTGCCCCTTGTCGGTTCAGTATCACCACCATCCTTTTGTCCATTCTCTTCTGTGGCACCAAGAGAGGCTGGGAACTACAATTCCCAGAATTCCTTTGGTTGTATGGCTCCATCTTAGAGCTGCCAAGATGAGGCCCTAATTCCATATTTGGCAGATGGAAGAAAAGGAGAAGTCATCATTAAATCTAAATGCAGATGAAGAGTTTTCCATGAAAATTTAGCAGCTAAATTAACATGTGCTATAAGTGTAAAATACATGCTAGATTTTGAAGAGTTTGTACCAGGAAAAGGTAAAATAACTAATTAATAATTTTTTTATATTGGTCCCACTTATTTTTGATACATTGGGTTAAATAAAATACATTATCAAAACTAATTTGGTCTGTTTCTTTGTACTTTTTTAATGTGATTACTGGAAATTTTAAAATTACATATGTAGCTCACCTTGTATTTCTATTAGACAGAGCTGGTCTAAAGTATTCAGAGAGTGGATGGAAAATAAACACACAACACACTTCATAGCCACATGAGACAATAAACAATGTCACAACGTTGAATGCCACTCAAGAGTGGTGCACATGTCAAGAGTTAAGAGCTCAAAGGAGAAAAACAGGTCTCTCAGGTCTCCGGAGAAGGGAAGGTGGTGAAGGCAGAACTGAATCACACCCTGAAGGTTGGGAAGTATGTGGATGGGGTGAGGGCCTGGAGGCCATTCCAGGAGTGGATGCAGTGCGCCCAGGGACAGATAACTCAGGCTTGGCAAGATGCAAAGTTCTTGGGGTCTCACAAATGTGAAGGGAAAGGTCTTTGTTCCCACTTGTGTCTTTAGTCACGAATCCATTCATTCTACCCTGTGGCCCGGAGTGCTGTGAGATGGAAAGAGGCAGGCAAGAAGCTACTGAGCTGAATGCCGGGAACATGGATGCCATTTCTGAGGGTGCCAGAAGGCCTCTGAACACCAGGTCACAGTGCAAACTCAAACCCAAGCCCGAACGCCTCCTCTGGTTTTGTCTAGAATGTGCTTGTGGTGGGGCCACATTTTCTAGGGGTGCTGGAATCAGGGGTCCAGGCTCTAGCAGGGCAGGATACGCCCTCCCTTAGCCCCATTCCAAGCAGGTTCCTGATGGTTGTAGACCTGAGTCCTGGAGAAAGTCACTGGGGGAAACAGGTGTTTCTGTCTGAGATGAACTCCCTCCATCTGGGCACCATGAAATGGGGCAGAACCATGAAGTGTGGCCATGGCTTGAAAATGCATGTGCTTGCATTTTGCCGAATTTTTGCCATGGCTAACTCTGGTTGGCAGTGGGATCTTTCTGAGAAAAGCTGGGATCTCCATGGTCCTGGTCTGCCTGGAGCTAGCAGGGACGGGGCTGGAACTGAGTCCAAGTTGGATGTTGAGTCATTTCAGGAAGGGCCAACCTGTGGATTCCAGCCTAGAAACTGGACCAGAGGAGTGTTGTCAAGGCCAGCCAGGCCAGAGGGGGTGCCAGAGCACCCATTGGAGCACAATCAAGTGGTCTCAAAAAAAACATTGATCCTCCAAACCTGAAAGTGTGTTGCCTCCTTGTTGGGAGATCTTTGAAAACAAGAGAACTTTTCCACCATTGCTCAATGGCCCTTTGCATTTGCTTCCAGAAAGAGGAAGACAGGTCAGTAAATCCTTCCTAAGCACCTGTTACCCAACACTGAATCAGGCACCATGGGGGAAATGCAAGGAAGAGTAGAGAATCTTTCAAACTCAGGGCAGGAAGAGACTGAAGAGGTCACGGAGACTTCCCTGAGACTGAAGAAGACTTCCCAAGGTAAGAAGTTCCTGCAACAATATCCCTGGCAATTCAATTCGATGTGGCCTTGGTCCTCTGAAAGCAAACCGTGTAACAAAACTAGAGACATAAGCAGCCATTGGAGGACTGGCCCAGTGCATGAAGAGGTGCTAAAGAACACAGCCCAGACTGTAAGTGCCAGGGGGCCCTGAGCCAGGGGTGGCCAGGGTGACAGGGATGGCCCACGGGCATGGGAACAGGCAGAGAGGTCCTCCTGGACCAGGGACTGAAAGTGGGCCATGAAGGGCACGTGGGCTCTGGGGTCAGGAAAAAGAGAGGGGGATGTGAAGTGGTTAGAAGGAGGAGGAGGAGAGAAAGGAGAGAGGAGGAAGAGGAAGGAGAAGAAGAAAGAGGAAGAGGAGGAGGGGCATCGGAAGAAGAAGGAGTGATTCAATAGGGAGCAGGAAGTTCTTGAACCCCAAAATCTCTGTTGTCTAAAATCTCACCATGAAATTTTCATTTGGGGGGACAGAGTCTTTCATTCTTTATTTTCATCTTTCAAAATGAAGCTTTTCTTGCAGAGACAACATGGGAGGGCCCTAATAGGAGGTCAGATGCTGAAAATCTCACAACAGGCAGGAGCAGAATGAAGCAAACTGTCACTGTCACGATTTGCAGAAGATCAGCCAGTTGGACCAGCCGTTGGTCATGGCCACAAAAATGCTATGCCAGTCCGGGGGAGAGAGAGGTTGGGTTCATGCAGGGGGTCAGGGTCTGTGTGGATCTTCACCCCACTGACCTCAGGAAAACCCTGACATTTTCCCCCAGCCCTCCAGACAAACCTCCAAAGTAGAAAGAGAAGCAAGGACTTCTCGGTGATCTCAACTTCCTCTCCAAAGGGCTCACAGGAGAAAAGCCCTGAAGACAGTTTCCTAGCAGAATTGTTAAGATCCCAGTCTCTGCAGTGAAACTGCATGAGTTTGAGTCCTGGCTCTACTGTCTGGATCTAAGACCTTGACCCCCATCTCTCCGAAGCACAGTTTCCTCATTTGTAAAATGAGGCTGATGGGAGGACTTATTCTACGGGGTGGTCGTAAGGGTTAAACAATATAATGCACTTGTCCTTAGAACACCATGCATTATTCTGGATAAAACCTTCTTCTTTATTAACACTGATTTTCTGCAACCAGCCAACAAGGACTCCCTTGGAGGTTTCTGACTATGACCGAGTCTGCCTAGCCAGAACACTTTTTAGCATCATTTTCCCCATCATTCATACTTCTTACTGAGCACCTACTGTGAGCAGGACTTTATAAGAAGTATAAACAGCACAAGGATAATGAGGAAAGCTATCCTGCCTTGAAAGAATGTATCTCAGTGGGCACAAAAAGACACAGTCTCAAGAGACTACAACACGATGCAATGGACAGAGCTGTATGCTGGACCTACATGGCCCTGTATCATTTAGGATTCCATTAGGCTGCAAGTAACCAAATCATCCCAAATGGCAGTGGCTTCACCAAGGCAGAAGTTTCTTGTTCTCTCCTATAAACACGGTCAGAGGCAAGCAGTCCAGGCTGGTTTTGTGGCTCACCAAGTGTTAAGGGTTCGGGGCACCCTCAGTGTAGGGGTCTCCCTCATCACCCCACATGGTCCTCAAGCTCCAGTCTGGCCATCTTCCTCTTCATCAACATCCCCATTCCTTGCCAGAGCCACACGTAGAGAGCATACACTATGTGCCGGGAGCCATTCAAATCACTCTTCAAATACTAATTCATAGAAGCCTGACAATAGCCCTATTATGTCAATATTATTTCCATTTCTATTTTATTGCTAAGAAAGCTGTGGCACAAGAGGATTCAGTAACTTGCCCAAGGTCACACAACTAGGTGGTAGGGCCAGGATTTCAACGCAGTCTGGTCCAGAGTCCAGCTACTGGGAAGAAGCAAGGAAGGGCATTCCCTACCCTTTAATGACACTTTGGCCAGAACTTAGTCACATGGCCATATCCAGCTGCAGGGGAGGCTGGGAAATGTAGTCTTTATTCAAGACAGCAAAAATTGGGAGTTCTGTGACTAAGAAAGATGGGGAAACAGGTTTGGGGGACCAGTTTGCAGTCTATGGTATGGACCCCCATAATTTCATTCCCTCTCCCATAGTGGGGCACCCCAGCAGTAATTCTGTATAACATGACCCCGCCTCCATCCCCTATGCTCCTGAACTGGGACCAAGAGAGAGATCCCATCTTTTCATGTTGGACATTGATGTGTACTCTTGGGTGCTGTGGGCAGCAGATTTCAGTCAAGTTTTCGAGGCTACAGTCTACAAAGGAAGTAATTAAGCGGATGTTCGGAGAGATAATGCTGCCCCAGCAGTCTTTCCAGCTGCCAATGCCCGGGCTTCCTAAGGTCCTGCTGTATTCCTGCCCTTGGGTGCTACAAGACCTACCCCAAAGCCTGTGCTAAAAGTCCCCTTGTTTGCCTCAGTGGGTTCCTGACAATCGCCCAATTACCACCAAAGGGTTTTTTTTTTAAGATTTTATTTATTTAGGGGCACCTGGGTGGCTCAGTTGCTTGAGCGGCTGCCTTCGGCTCAAGGTCATGATCCTGGAGTCCCTGGATCGAGTCCCGCGTTGGGCTCCCTGCTCAACAGGGAGTCTGCTTCTCCCTCTGACCCTCTCATGCTCTCTCTCTCTATCTCATTCTCTCTCTCAAATAAATAAATAAAATCTTTACCAAAAAAAAAGATTTTATTTATTTATATGAGAGAGATTTTATTTATACACACACACACACACACACACAGGGGGGAGGGGCAGAGGGAGAAGCAGACCCCCCAATGAGCTTGGAGCTAGACTGAGGGCTCGATCCCAGGACCCCAGGATCATGACCTGAGCCGAAGGCAGATGCTTAACGGACTGAGCCACCCGAGCCCCCCTGCCATCGAAGGATTCTGACTCCACAACCAGGCAAATGTGGTAAGTGCGGCTAGCCGTGTCAAGGAAATGCTATGAAGTATGGAGGTCCGGCCTAGGGGATCAGAGGAGGCTTCACAATCTGGGGTATTAGAGCTATTCTTAGACACATAAAGTGCTGACCACATGCCAGACACTCTTCCACTTTATACACAGTCTCACTCAATCCTCAAATACCTCAAATGAGGCTATTATAGCCATTTTACAGATGGGCAAACCAAGGCACAGAAGGGCTGAGTGACAAAAGGTCCAACACTAGAATTAATAGAAGTGGGTCTTTTCCCAGTCAGTCTGGGTCTGGCTCCCAGGGTCTTAACCATCATTTGGGTTTGGGTGTTCTGTGTCTGGGCTGAGTCTTGAACAAAGGGTGGGACCTTGGGGCACCTGAGTGGCTCAGTTGATTAAGCGGCTGCCTTCGGCTCGGGTGTGGTCCCAGGGTCCTGGGATCAAGCCCCACATCGGGCTCTCTGCTCAGCAGGGAGCCTGTTTCTCCCTCTCCCTCTGTCTCCCAGCTTGGGCTCTCACTCTCTCTCTGCCAAATAAATAAATAAAATCTTAAAAAAAAACCAAACAAACAAAGGGTGGGACTTTGTGCCGGGCAGAGGCAGGACTGTCCACACCAAGCAGAAGGCATGTGGGAGGCACGTCATGGAGTCAGTAAGTGCAAAGCTAATTTACAAGGGGGGCCTGGAACAGTTGCAACACACGGGTTCTAAGGAGCAAGAGTGGGCAACCAGGCTGGAAAGCAGGGTTGGGAGTCAATTCAAGGTGAGAACTGTGAATCTATGCTGAAGAGTTTGGGGTTGCTTTGGTGGCACTGGGGAGCCATCGAGAGTGTTGGAATCAGGAAGTAACACACTCTGGGCCTGGCTTTGGGATGATGACTCAGGAATACGAGCTATGTGACTGGAAGGCAGAAGACCGTCGGGAGGCTCCTACAAGAAACAATCCAATACATGGGATTTCAAGAGGGAGGGGGAAGTGAAGATGGAGATGTGACTTCTTGGGGTCAAGAAGCAGAACTCGGGGGTGCCTGGGATACTAAAGAGAGAGAGGTGCCAAAGGCATTCCAGAGAGATCCTGTGTCCGCTGGTGGGGTGGAGTGGGGGACAGGGGAAGGAGGAGTTCTGGATGGACGGCATGTGTTTGAGGTGCCTCTGGGACACGCTGGTGGGGAATCTTTCAGGCAGAAACATGGAAAAGAAGCCTGAACTAGAAACGCAACTCTGAGGTCAGATTCATAACGTGCTCCCTGAAGCTATGGGCACAGATGACACCCTCGGGAGAGACCCTTGCCCAGAAGCTGCTGGGAGGCAACAGAAGGAGTAGCCAGGAGCTAGGGGGCAGCCGGGTGAATGATCCGAGGATAACGAACGAGGCACGAGCACACCCTACAAGACCAGACCAGGCTCTCAAAGAGGAAGGAAGGACCCCCGCTGCCAAAACCGGTGGGGGCGGGAGAGCAGGAAGTGGGGGAGGGCTTGTGGCCTCCACTGGGGCCCTGCCCTGTGAGAGTTCCCACAGGCCTTCTTGTTGCCCTGGAAATAGCTCCAGCACTGAGGATCTGCAGAGTCAAACCGTTCAGATTTATGAGGGAAAATGGCCCCAGGGGCTAGGGCAATTTATTGCTCACAGACGGATTCCAACTTGTCCATTAAAGTGCTTCATTCTGGTCCCAACACGCGGGCATGTTCACACCTCTGGTGAGGAGTCAGGCCTGCCCAGATGATTAGCGTGTGGGCTCGGCTCCGTGGGGAGCAGCTCTACCCCCTGGAGGAGGCCCGGTGGCCCTCCCAGCCAGGGCCACCCCATCCACACCGCCCTGAGAGACAGGGGCAAGGCCTCTGGCAGTCCCACACCCCAGCCCGTCGTGGGCTCCGTGAGGCAGGCCGCATCCCTGGGGAGGGCCGGGGCCGAGTGGGGTCAGAGAGCACTGGGGAGCAAGGCTTTGCTATCAAGCCCCAGCCCTGCCAATTAAGAACTGTGTGGCCTTGAGCAAACTCCTAGGTATGGGACTGTTCCCTGTTCTGTAGAGAGCAAAGGAAAGTCTACTGAGCGTGAGGTCCCAGGACAAGAACCGCTGAGCCGCCTCCCCCAATTTGTCTCCTTCCTCAGCCCCCTGGCTCTCCTTCCCCAGCCTTGAAGAGGCAGCCTCCACTCTCAGGCAGGCTTCCCTCATCTCCCCAGGCCCCTCAGCTAGCAACTTAGAAAACGGCCGCAGCCTCCCTCCAGGAAACGGGGCATGGTGAGGGCCCAACCCGGGAAAGGGCCTGCTCACAGAACCTTCCAGCGGCCCAAGCGGCGATGGAGACAGGCCGCCTGCACTAGCAGGCCTGTGAGGGAGCGGCCAAGGCCCTCACCTCCCTGAGCCGCTAGCCTGGCAGGCAAATGGGTAACCCACGGTGGGTAGCCCACGGTGTCCTCCCCAGCTTCCTGTTGTGTTTTGTGCTGTTTTTCTATCATTACAATCCCACTTCCCCCATCGTCCTTACTGGTCTTTCTATGCATATGGGAGCAATGGGCCAATTGTGAAACGATGCAGAATTCTTCATGCTCTTGCCTAATTTTTAGCTCCCTGGACTGCCGACCTCCCCCACCCTCAGCTCAGCCCCAGGCAGGTTTATTTTCTTTGCTGCACTTCTTTAAAAAAAAAAAAAAAAAATTGGGATTGGAGCCTGGATGGAGAAACTGATTGGAGATTTCACTGTTTCCATTGACACTCTGGCCATGCACCCCCTTTGCTGGAATCCACTCTGGGCAGAGTGTGAGAAGGCATTTCCCAAAGGGAGACAACACCTTCTTGCCTCCTGGGCATTTGGCCCTTTCACCCCATTTCCAGTATGTGTTGGGAAGGGGGGCGCTGGGGTGGAGGGTGCATCCCAAGGTAGCTGCTGAGGCAGATAAAGAGAGGTCAGATGTGTCCCAGTGCCCCCCAGACTCCAGCCCTTACATATGCACACTCTGTGACAAGGTCATTAGCCCAGGTGGTGAATGCCAAAATCACTCATCAGCTCCAACCCGGACCCCTGGTGGGTCACAGGGGCAGGGATGGGGGTGGGGAGGCTTGTGATTGGCAGGAGACTCAGTTCCTACCCCAAGAAGTGTCTACAGTGTGTAGCTAGGGAGACAAGATTGCCAATGGGAATCATTTAGAAACAAAATAAGCAGTAGAATTTTAAAATCTGAGGTTCTAGAAACGAGTCTTATCAGTGTTTGCAGGGACCCAATGGGTGTCTGGTGGAGTCCTGGAAGGTGGGAGAGCAGGGCCTGCTCAGCCGCCATGGGAGGGAGTGGGTGAGGGAGAGAAGCTGGAGAAAAGAGGTGATCTTGGTCACCCCACGCAGAGCCCCTAAGCACCCAATCCTGAGACCATGTCTCAACACAGTGACCAGCCATGACCAGCTAAGGCCAAGTGGGCTGGCTTCTCTTAGAGCTACCTGAGGAGGCTGAGGCTTGCGGTTTTGTGTGGCAAGAAGCTTAAACTTCAAGGAGAGTTATAAGCACATACCTGATTTTATCTACCCACGGTCCCCCATTGTGGTGGACGCCCAGGAACGCCCAGAGGGGTGAGGACTGAAGGGGGGATCAGGTGGTGCTAGAACCAAGCCCTCCCACCCCCTCAGTGTGCTGGAATGGGGGTGGGTGATGTGAACTCACCCGTTTCTTGGCTGGAGGAGGACAAGGAGCTAATTTGAGACAGTGATCACTGGGGTAGCAGAAGATGGTCCAGAAGCTATGTCTTGGCCAAATGCAGAAGAAGCCCCACCCTCACCTCAAGAGACCCCAGAGGCCCTGCAGTCTCTGATTAAAGAATTCGGGTCCCCTCCTCATACCCCCATTCCCATCATCAGCACCGAGGCAACCGAGAAGACTAGCCCCCGATACACTTGATAATCTCTCCAGAGCAGAGGCCAGAGCCCCTGGAATCATTCCCAGAGGCACCCTGTCCAATGTGGCCCCACTCGGCAAGCCTGCAAGAGGGTGGGAGGAAGCCCAGAGCGTGCCACCCAAGATAAAGGTTTCCGTCCGATTTTGTGGTTCAGCTGAAGTCGTGTTCTTAATAGTCCAAATAAACAGTTTTCAGCCCGGAGGCCAAGACACGCCAAGACATGCCACTTCCATTTCCAGCACCAACGGGAGGCCATAGGCACAAACCCATTTTCTAAGTCACAGCCAGCACTAAACAGTGCCCAGTGAGCCACGGCGGCCAGCAGAGAGGGCCGGCTACCAGTTGTGTGGCCCCGGGCTTTTAGCTACGAGGCAGGGCTGGACAGTGAAGGTCTCCTGCCAAGGAGACAGGAGACCTTCACTCTCAGGGGCTCCATCACCCCTGGGGACCTCGCTCAAGCTGATTCTTCCCACCGGCCTCGGTTTCTGCATTTGTAAAATGGGAAAGAAGGACTATTACCGTAGTTCTAAAGTGTGTCCCCTTCAGCAACAGCAACATTTGAGAAGTTGTTGGGAAGACAAATTCTCAGGCACCACCCCTACTGGACATGGTCAGAACCTCTCGGGCAGGACCCAGAAATCTGTGATTCGGGGGCCAGCTAATGTTAGGAGGTCTACATATGTCTGTCTGGCTCTAATATTTTCATGAGCCGTACTTTTTTTTACCCATGAGAACTATTCACAGGTTATATTATACCCTTGAAATAAGGGCCTGCCTTTCCTTTGAGAAAGACGGGGAGCTCAGACTTGTCGCCCAATCCAGTCTGGTCAGGGGTTAGCATCACCCAAGCTCTGGGCTCTGTTGGAACTCTGCCCTGGGTCCTTCTGTGCTCTGGAATCTGCCCCAGGCTCAGAACTCCAGATTCTGGGTGTGGCCTGGCCATTAGCAGCCCGAGGAGCCAAGGGCAGGCAGCCCCCCAGCAGCTGGTACAGGGCAGGGAAACCTTACTTCCAGACCACCAGGTGAGCTCCACTGGATTTTTGAGGAGCTGAAGGGCTAAAAAGAGGACCGCACAAGCTCTAGAGATTGTCGGCATCAGTGAAAGAACCAAAATTCTATTTCCTTACGTCTAGCCTTTGCAGAGCTAAAAGCCCTGAGGAGGGCGCCCCGTAGAGGGACACCAGTGAGTCTATAGTTTCTCTGCAAGGAACTTCGAAATGCAGGCAAGGCCACTGTGCCCATGTGAGGAGTTCTGAGCACCCCTCCCTAGCTTAAATCCCAGGCCGTGCTTCTGCCACAGGGACATCCTTGGACATCCCACTGTCCCAGCACGGTGGCCTCCACTGATTGGTCTTTAGGAGCTTGTTTCCTGGGAAACACTAGCTCTGGAAACAGCCCAGCCCAGCTCACAAACGGACTGCAGGGCAGGCCTAGGTCAAGGAGGGCCGGGGGCGGGGGTGCAGCTTGTCTCAGAGCGTAGGGGGACCCTGGGAGCTGGGCCCAGAGACCCGGTGGGGACAGAGGGCCAGCAGGAACGGGAAGCAGAAGCTGGATGGGCTACAGACCATCACAGCCTAACCAGCCCCCTTGGCTCCTCTAGCACAGAGGAGCTTCAGGGGGGCTGCTCTCTGGCGGGGATAGGGAGGAACTGGCAAAAACAGACTGTCGGTCCCATCGGTGATATCTTCCTCTTTGGGCCCCGGAGCCACTGAACCACAGGGCTCATTTTCACTGAAACATGCTTTCCCCAGAATTCTGGAGCCTGTGATTAAGGTAACAGAGTTCGTTACTAGCACTCAGGGAAGGAGCAAGGCTGGGAGAGGGAGGAGGGAGGGCCCACGGACACATCTGTCACTAATCACAGGCAAAGGCTCAGACCAAAACTCATTTCGGACCCAGAGCCTCTGGGCCTGTTTTGGGAAAGTTGACTAATCCCATAATCCTGCCCACCAGGCAATTTTTCTGCCTGGCTTCCAAGTGGGAGTGGGAGAGAGCCCTAGGGGCCACTGTCCCGCTGAGGAATGTATTCTCTTAAAGGGGAAAAGCCACCTTATTTAGGCTTTGTTCCACCCAAGCCTGTGGTTTGGGGGTGTCAGCGGTTGCACCTGCGCCAGGTGGAGGCCAGCCCTCAAGGTAGGAGACGAGGAAAGGGGGCGCCGGGGTGGGGGGGCTGTCTTCATGGTGGGCAGCAGGACCACGGCCTTCTCACGCACACCTGCTGCTCAGAGCTTGCCAGGGAGCTATTACACAGCAGAACCTCGGTGCCTCCTGACCTGCACACCTTCCTTGCTGGGCTGGGCCACTTGGTGGCTGGAAATGAGCGGAGCACCCCCCAGCCCCTCCAAGAACTGCCGATCTCTTCAATCCAGACAACTCAGGCAGGAAGTGACCAGCATCCTCATCTCGTCCGCATACCCAGTGCCGTGGAGACCCCCGATCAGGGCAGAGACCCTCCAGCTAGCAGCCTGGCACACGTGCAGACTCATGCACACGCATGCGCACACTCACACACACACTTAACCCCCCCACCCCACAGTGACTTCAGCGCACCAACCCAGCAGTGCACAAACAATACAAATTAAGACCAGAGCCTCTCCAAGTCACAAGTAGCCAAGTTCCAGGAAAGTTGTGGGCAAACTATTGGTCTCATATTTTCCCTTTGTTCGATATTATCACTTCGGAGATGTGTTGGCTTGGTAGTGGGGGGAGCAGGAAGTTTGACAGGAAAATACTTTTTTTAATCACACTTGAAAAAGAAAGAATCCTTTCGGATTCTAGAGACAAAAGAAAATAACAGTCTCATAGTCATACCTCACCAGTACCACTCAGAGACTTCCGCTGCAGCCAAACCCAAGTGTTCCCTCCTTTTCTGTCTTCTAATGAGGTGTGGGAAAGGAGCGATGTCTCCTAGGGGAATTTTTTTGTCAACTGCCTGAAGCCAGCTTCTTCTTGTGACTGTCTCATGGTGATCTTTGACACCCCCAAACCCTGGGGAGCAGGTCCATCTGGCAATAAGCATGCGCTGTCTCTTTAAGAGCATGGCCGGAGAGTTTGTTTACTGGGACGTTTGTTTGGGTATTGGTGGGAGGAAAGGAAGAAGATAAAAGCTGGTTGGGATACTAGAAAGAACAAAACAAAACAAAACAAAAAGCCAGAATGCAAGAGAAAGCAAGATTACAAAAGCTAGTTAGGTCCAGAGGGAAAATTTATTTTTGCAACAAGGATTCCAGTCCCCTGGGGACTGTTTCCACCCGAGCAAGTTAATCACCCAATGCTTAGGTTTGATCAAACACAATTCGCTGAGTCCAACTGAGGGAGCCCAGGCCCACTGAGGGCCGCCTGCAGGCTCGGGCCTCCTGGGCAGGAGGGTTAGACTGAGCTTGGAAGTAGGACAGGGTGGGGGTGACCTGGAGACAAACCCTGGGGGACGGAAGCTCCCCACCTGGGCTCTGGCCAGGGGCGTCCGGGGACCCCAGGATCCTTGCACTGCTTGTGCCTTTGTGTGAGGGGTTCGTGCGCACACAGGTTGAGAATATTCCTGGGAGAGAACCCCCAGCTTTGTGGCTTCTCGCGGGTCTCCTGGGGTGTTTAGGACCAGCAAGAAGAGTCCGGTTGGGGTCAGGCCTCACTGAAGATCCCTGAGATGTGAGGTGGGCCGCAGGGACTCTTTGCTTTAGCTGTGCCAGGGGATGTGTTTCTGGGCGCGGCCCAAATGGAGCCTGGGGCGGGAGAGGCAAGGCTGGGAAAGAGGGAGAGTTGGGGATGGCTTTGCCAGAGTCTAGAGTCCGAACATGGTTGACTCTGGGTGAGCTTGCAGACCGGGAGAACCCCGTAGGCTCACCCTCACTCTCTGATGAGGCAGTTCTAGGCGCAAAGTAAGCCCATCCATCCACCAACGGGCCAGGCACACAGCCCCCACGCCAATTGCTCTTTCTTACCCAGTCCCCCAGAACAGCATGCTTCCTATGGATCCGGATCTGCCCACACTGGCTCTTTGAGGCCATGGCTCTCCAGGGAGGACAGCTGAGGGCTCTGGGTCATGCTGAGGACACTGTCCAGCCTGGCCTGGGCAGGCAGAGGCAACCAGGCCCTTCTCGGGGGACAGCTGGGCCAGGGTGTTCCTGGAACTATTTCCTAGAATTTTCCTTCATGTCATATTCTGAGGATTTGGGAACATCCTCTAAGTGGATAATCCCATTGAGAGCTCTAGCTGCACCAGCTCCAAAGCATGTCCTGTCTCCTGGCAGTGAGGACTGGGTGGGGGGTGATATGGGACAGAGATCAGGTCAGCTCCAGGCCATGGCACTGGGCATTCATGCTCTGTGACTTCACACCTCCCACCCCTTCAGAGACCCCAACCCCTAGAGTCCTGGCCCTGGAATGTCAGGGCACCTCTGTCCCCACTGGCGGGGGTCAAAGGAGGAGCTCCCTCGTTAGGGAAAAGCTGCAGTTTGTGAGACCAAACCCCATTTGGCAGGAAACTGGGTGATTATACTTGCCTCAAATGCTCAAAGTGAAATACCGCAGCCTGCATTCTGTTTGATTTCTCCTGCGGGAGCTGAGGGCATTTTGTTCAGAAGTTTGTGCGACTGTGTTTCTTGAGGGGAGAGGCCGTACCACACGCTCCCAGGATGCTCTTCAGCACTGATGAAGTACTACTGTATCCAGCAAAAGGGCTTGTGCAAAATAGCAACTGAACACGAGTTGTGTTGGGTCAAAGGCTGGGAAGATGGGGGCAGGGGGACGGACTAGATAGATCTGAGCCTCCAACACGTTCTTCCATTTGAGGTTCCATGCCAGCCAGTTCAGAGGGGAGCTGTCCCAGCGAGGGAGGGGGCCCTCGAGGGACTGCCCCTGGGCGAAGGAGAAGGAGCAACAGCAAAGCATCAGTTGGTCAAATCAAAATCCCAACAGCCCCAGAAACCTTCTCATGAGGGCCTGGCAGGGATTGGGCTAAACTGTCCACTTGCTCAAAACCTGCCGCAGGCTCCCACCCTCCCTCGCAGCCTCCACGGTGCCCGTCAAGCTGCTTCTTGCTAAATAAACCAGCCTTTGTGTGTGTGTGTGTGTGTCCTGGAGGAGAGAGAATGGACTGGGGGAGGGGGAGGACCTGTTTGTCAAAATAGACCTCCTGAATGCTTTGAAGGGCCTGCAGTTTGGATGAGTAAATATTTTCCTGTTCAGATGAAAGGTGCAATCATCGCCGGTTTTTAATTACTTTAATTAGAAAAGATTGCCTGAATCTTGTACTTATCTGTACTATTGTGGGAACTGCTAGAAAATGAAGTGCAGGGAAAACAGGTGGAGTTTGACCTTTGCTCTAAGCATCTTGAATTTCTTCTAGGCTGGTAATTAAGAAGAATCAGGGGAAGTTCCTTGCAGAATCTAGGAAACGCAAACACACACACAACCGTAGACACAAGGGCCCGCCGGCACGCTCTCTCTCTCTCTCTCTCTCTCCCACACATACTCACACACACACACACACACAAACACACAGAGACGCACATTCTCATGCACGTATGTGCACATGGGTGGAGGGAAACATGGACCCTGGTGTGCAGACCAGAAAGTTCCAACTTTGAGAGCTGCATCCTGCTCCCAGCCCTGAGAGGTGGCCTAATGAGTTTCCCAGGGTGGCCTGAAATGATTAATTAAGCAGACAGCCCCTCATGCCCTCCCCACACAACGGAAACCCAGTAACGGTCTGTTGGGGAGGGAGCAGCAGGGGCCCCGATTCCAGGGGCGGTTGGGGACGTGGTGTAAGAGCCAGGAGCCCCAGATAAGGGATGATAGCAACGGCCAGTAACGGCCACTGAGCCTCACCCTGCCCAAGCTGCAGCTAGAGGCCCTGCCTCTGCTCCTGGCCTCTGGCCTCCGGCTCCATGTCTGGGTACTGCCCAAGGCCAAGGGTCCCTTGACAAAATGACAGAGCAGGCTTCCTTGTCTCTGGCCTCCCTCCCTGCCCATTTCTACCGTGCACCATTTCTGGGCTCCCAGTTCAACACTGGGAAAGGAATCTGGACACTGTCCGTGTGTCCAGACCCACAGGCACAGAGCACCAGGGGGAGGGAAAGAGGAAAAGAGGGTGAGGGACTCCTCTGAGGCTTCCCTCCCAGGTCACCCTTGTCAGGGGAAACTGCAGTCTTTCAGAGCTTTCCAGGGACGGGCAGGGGTGCCCAGACCTGGCATTAACCATCCACTGATTCAAGAAACACGTACTGAGCACTTCCTGCGTTCCAGATGCAATGGTGAGCCGTGGTATGACATACACACCCCTGGGTCCAAGCCATGGGGATCCAGATATTGTTGCCCTAAGAGAGTCGTGGAATCCACGGGATTCTCATGGACAAGCAGGGCTCAGTGCTCAGGCGTCCAGAGACATCTCAGGTTTCCACATCTGTACCCTAGACCGGCTGTTCCCCAGAACCCTATGGATGTTTCTGTCAGAAAGTGCCCCAAGGATTCAGCTGGGGCGCTGAACATCGGGGCCTTTTGTTCCACAGTCAGGGGCATGGCCTTCCTTCCCAGGCAGTCACGTCCCCCAGGGATTGGGACAAGAGCAGGACAAAGGTTTCTGGCATAAGAAACTCCCAGCTAGAGGTTTGAAATCTGACCTAGGCCTTGTAAACAGGCCTTGCGGAAGGGGACAGGGGCTCCGCAGCAGGGCCCCGGCCCCGTCGGTCCGAAGGGGCAGAGGGGGTGGAGGTGGAGAGCGGGCAGAGCCTGGAACACTGCTTTCCTTTCTAAAACGCTCCGGGGGCTGGGGCTGGATTTCCAGCCTGGTGTTTACAGCATCTGCAGCCGCGTCCATGACCGCACCTGTTTGTCCATGTGTCTTTCTCTACGGCTGTCTGTGTGTTAGCGTGTTCTAGCTGAGCGTCTGATCACGGCTGTGCTGGTACGAGGCCCTCAGAGGAAAATGGCTCCGGCCTCCACTGTGTTGAGCTCGCCCACCTCAAAACATGGCTAAAATAAACCTTGCTGAAAAAGCTTTCACAACAATTTTTTTTTCCCTGTCCCTGGCATGGGCAATAACACCAGCGGGTCTCCACGGTCAATTTAGGAAGCTTGGGAAAACATGGCTTGTAATTAAAAGTCTAGAAGGGCCTCAATTAGGGCAGTGTTTGCCCTGCCAGGCCCGTTCCCAAACCCCACTCGGCAGCATTCCTCTCCTGGCTGGAAAAGCCTTTGATTCACACCAAATGTTCCGTGGCCACACTGGACTGGGCCTTCGCACTGCATCCACTATCAGCTGCTCGGGGCACAGGCAGGCCTCGGCCCCGGAGCCTGGGGCCCGGGGCTTTGTCAGCTGAGGCTGGTGCAGCCGGCCCGGCGGCTCTCCCCGCCTCCTGAGCTCCCGGCCCCTCCCAGAGAGACGGGGGCGCCCAGGCCAGCCAGCACCCCCTCCCTGACCAGGCGGGCTGTGCTCACTCTAAGAATGAAAGGCCGCATCTCGGGCCTATCTGAGGCTGAGGCAGCCGTGGTCAACGTGGAGAGAGGGTGGTATGGAGGGACAGTGAGGGACCCCCCCCAGTGCTCCTTCTTACTCCTGAAATCATCTCCATCTGAGCCGAAGCCTGCCTTTGAGCTACAGCTGCCTCAGGAAATGTAGCCAGAGGGCTCCAGACTATTCCCCCAAAAGCAGGGGATACAGGGCTTGGCTGAGGGGGGTGGTGTCAGGAAATAGCCCAAACCTCTCTCGAATCCCTGTGGATTAAAGACAAGGAGTTTAACTAGGACAGGGCCCGGGGCGCCATGTTTGCCCCCATCCCCTGATGGAGACGGGCAGCCAATGACAGAAACATGGGGGGGCAGAGGGTGTTGCCTCCTCCCTGGAGCAAAAGCTCAGACCCTCAACTGGGAGGTGGGGGGTGGAAGAGAGAGGTGCTGAGTCAGCTTAGGAGCAAGACTTTTCTCTCCCAGGACACACTTGAGTGTGCACATGCCCACGCCCATGCGCGCACGCGCACACACACACACACACACTGAGGCCACAAACGGGTCCTCAGTGTCCCAGATCACAGCCACCCACCCAGACTCACATTCCTGCCCAGGCTCGTACAGACACCCATTCACAATCACAGACGCAGCGACAGACACAGACACCCTAACAAAGGCCTCAGGACCCCTGCCAGACCAGGCTGCCTTCTGGGGTCCCGGAGCCCTTGGCGGCCCCCCAGTGCCTCTGGCGAGAGGGTTTAAGAATCACGGTGCAGGCAGATGGTCTGTGATGCAAGGCCAAGGTCAGATCCTGAAGCCCACTGGCCACGCCCTGTGAAGTCTGGTGGGAAAGTGTAGGGAAACCTCGGGGAGGCCGGCCTCGGTGTCCGCCCCAGTTCTGCCAGTGCCCTGAAGGGAGGGCCTCTCCCCAGGGGCAGGGGAATGGCACGGGAAGGGTTACGGGCTAACCAGAAAAAACAATTACTAACGGGAAAGGCGGCACATTCCAGGCCTGCTTAGCAGGGCCGCCAGGCCCAGGCCCGTGGGTGGTTCTTGGATTATTCGTTTCCTTGAAAACAAAAAGGAAAGTTCAGGGCAGTTCAGCTGTGCCCTGAATCTCACTCCCGGGGCCTTTGGCTCCAGCCCCCTCACAGCTCGCATGCCCCCCCCCACCACCACAATGCAGTCCCACTGGCTCTGCCAACTGTCCACTGGGAAAGTGAGAACATTCATACCCCCCAAAGCCTGCACGACAAGCAGGGGAGGCTGGAAAGAAGAATCGAAGCAAGCAAGGGGAACGGGGTAGGAAATGCAGCCCGGAGAACTCATTACCCTGAAAGCTCCGATCTGTGGATGAGGTTGGACAGTTGTTGATTCACACAGCAAACCTGGATGGAGTCCCTGCTCTGTCCTGAGCACCATGCCAAGCACTGGGCTTATCCTTGAGGGACTCATTGTCAGGAAGCCCTTGTCTCCGCATGGACCCCTCCATGCTGTCTTCTACCCATTTCGGTCTCAAATCCTAGCACTCTCCTCCATCTACGAAAATTTGGTCTCCTGATAGATTCTGATTATCGTATTCATACTTAGACGTAAGGTGGCTGATAAGGCTGAAGGAGACCCTGCCAGGGTGATTTTTTTTTTTTTGAGGAAGATGAAGGTGGTGGGGCCTCCCTGAGGAAGAACAGGAGGGGGCAGCCATCTTGCCGTAAACACAGGAACAGAGTCAAATGGCCTCTGAGTCTGTCCGAACACATCCTTCTCCTTTGATTCCCACCAAAGCCCTGTGAGGAGGCAGACTTCCCACCACAAAGAAGGAAACTGAGGCTTGGAGAGGGATTCAGGGCCTCACTCAGGCCATTACATGGGCTGCCTCCTCCCTAGAACTCTCTCCTCAGCATTGAGTCACCAGCTCATTTCCATCTTTTTTTTTTTTTTAAGATTTTATTTATTTGGGGCGCCTGGGTGGCTCAGTCATTAGACGTCTGCCTTTGGCTCAGGTCATGATCCCAGGGTCCTGGGATCGAGCCCCGCATCGGGCTCCCTGCTCGGCGGGAAACCTGCTTCTCCCTCTCCCACTCCCCCTGCTTGTGTTCCCTCTCTTGCTGTGTGTCTCTCTGTCAAATAAATAAATAAAATCTTAAAAATATATATATTTTATTTATTTATTTGAGAGAGAAAGAGAGAGCACGAGCCAGGGGTGGGGAGGGGGAATAAGCAGTCTCCCCTCTGAGCAGGGAGCTCCGTGATGTGGGGCTCGATCCCAGGACCCCGGGATCATGACCTGAGCCAAAGGCAGATGCTTTACTGCCTGAGCCACCCAGGCGCCCCCCCCCCCTTTTTTTAAAAGATTATTTCCATCTTTGAGGTTTCAGCTTAAACCTTGGCCCTCTGAGAGGGCCTGTCTGACCCCCTGTCTGAAGTAGTCTGCTCCTCATCACCTCTCTGGTCCCTTCCCCCTGGGGAACATGCCAATTTCAAATGTGTTTCTCTGAGGTCTATCTTTCTTACCAGACTATTGACTCCTGGAGGGAAGGGCTTGAGACTATTTTATTTACTGTGTAGATCCCAGCACCTGGGATCATGCTGAGCACACCGTAGGTACTCAGTAAATGTTTGTGGAATGAATACAGAAAACACATGGCTATGTAGCTCAGGTAGGCGGAGCCAGCTCAATATCTAGTCCCCACTCAGATTTGTGTTGCTCTCCTCCTCCCCATCTCCCTCAAGGATGGAGGAGAGCAGGATGCAGAGTCTCTCCACCCCACACCTGGGCTGCATCTAAAACAGCCTAAACTTAAAAAGGAAAAAAAAAAATCTGATTCCACAGCTGGACTGTATGTTCCTTCTGCAAGGACCAGATAGATACCTGGCACATAGAGTGTCCCGGAGGCCTGTAACCCACGGGGCCTCCCCCAGAGGGAGGGCCGGACAAGGGCTGGCCGTTGCGTTGCATTTGGGCATGCTCATTCACTCCTCTGGTCCATGGACTTTTACCAGGGGCTGAGCTGGATTCTGAGACACGTGCCTGCCCTCAGAACACCCAGAATTTTCAGACTACCGAAGACCAATATTGCTGAATGGTGCTCACCCAGCATAGCATGAGATGCCCTGGGAGCCACAGCCGGGCTGGAGAGGTCAGAGACAATGTCATAAGGAGGTCAGGTGTGGGCTGAGAGAGGGGCTGACCAGGATGGGCATGCCAGACACCAGGAACAGCATCTGCAAAGGCACAGAGGTAAGGGAGTGCCTAGTGGGCCTGGGACATGTGAGGAGTTCCCTAGGCCTGGATCAGAAGGTTCAGGCAGGGAGGAGCCAGAGAAGGAACTGGGGAGGAATGGGCCAGGTCACTGAGGGCAAGGTCTGCTGGCCCAAAAAACCAGGGCTTCACTGGGTAGGCAATGGGGAGCCCACTAGGTCTTCTAAGAGGGGAAAGACATGAGCAGCTTTGCATTTTAGAAAGCTTGCTCTATCAGACATGTGGAGAGGGCTAGTAGGAAGTAAGGCTGAGCAGGTTGAGGGGCTGTGGCCGCCATCTGGGTGAACACTAGTAGTCTGGACTTGGGGGCAGGAATAGAGGTGAGGGGACAGATGTGAGAGATATTTAGGAAGGAGTGGGAGAGGCTTATGAAGAAGTGACATGAGGGGACAAGGGCAAAGGGGTTGTCAAGGGTGAGCCCCAGGATTCAAGTCTGCTCCACTGAGTGGAGGGGGCAGGCAGTAAATCCAGGGGAGAGGATGATGTATTGGCCTTGGCCACATGGCTGGTTGGCCACTAGGGACTAGGTCTGGGGGGTGGAAGGTGGGGGGAGGTGCTGGCCTAGAGCTCTGGAGCTTTCTTTTTCTTTTTTTCTTTTTTTCTTTTTTTTAGGTTTTATTTATTTATTTGAAAGAGAGAGATAACTCGAGATTGAAGAAGTGAGAGAGAGCATGAAAGGGGGGCGGTGCAGAGGGAGAAGCAGACTCCCCACCGAGCAGGGAGCCTGATGTGGGGCTCAATCCCAGAACCCTGGGATCATGACCTGAGCCAAAGGCAGACACTTCACTGACTGAGCCACCCAAGTGCCCCTGGAACTTTCTGAACCCAGACATCAATTACAGAGGTACAGGATGAGGCAAGGAAAATTGAGCCAAATAAGAAAAGAGGACCAAAGACAGCTGCCCCTGCCTCTGGGCCTGGTCAGAGCTCAGTGTCCTTCCGGAATCACTTCCTGTCTTCCCACCCATCCTTTGTGTGAGAGAGCTGGCTAGGGAAAGGCTGGGGGAGGGCGGCAGATTAGGATGGATGGAGGGCCTCGGGTGGGGGGACGAGGGTGCAGAGGCAGGATGAGGCCCATGTTCCAGACAGGAATCTCCCTAGTCCAGGCCTGGCCAAGGCCCAGAAGCCCACTGGGAGTCCTGGGTACAAGGGCTGGATGCTTAGAATGGTCCCTGGGTTCCGGGTGGGGACGGACCCAACCTAACCTGAGATAGCGGCCAGATGCTGTAGGGGCAGCACCTTGCCAGGGTACCATTAGCCCAGGGCCTGCCTGGTCCAACCCAGGGTGCTGGATCTCCACTCGTTTCTTTCCTTGTGGTGTCTCCAGGGGCCGAACACTGAGGTGACAGGGAGAAGCACATCTGGAAATAGGAACCCTGAACTGGGTGTCCCATTTTCCACACCCTTTCCTTTCTGTGGTGTTGAAGAGAGAGCTTTATGTCCCTTCTCATTTTCCACTTTGCATTTTGTGAGCTGCTTGCCAGCTTATCCCAGCCAAGGGGGCCGTGGTCCTCAGGAATCCTGTCCTCGGGAATCCGGGAATCCGTCACCAGCCCTCAGCCCCTTTCCCTGAAGTCAGGTGAGGCCTTGGGACCCCAGCTCACTCCCTACTCCCTCCCTTTACCCAGCTTCCAGTGCATCCCCACCTTTTACCTGGTCTGCCCACTCTGGCCCAGGCTCTCCCTGAAGAAAGCCCAGAGGACAGGACTGTGAAGGACATATAACACCAGCAGACATTCCAATTTATCTCCTTCGGCTCTCTCTCTTTTTTTTTTTTTTAAGATTTTATTTATTTATTTGACAGAGAGAGACACAGCGAGAGAGGGAACACAAGCAGGGGGAGTGGGAGAGGGAGAAGCAGGCTTCCCGCCGAGCAGGCAGCCCAACGTGGGGCTCGATCCCAGGACCCTGGGATCATGACCTGAGCCGAAGGCAGATACTCAACGGCTGAGCCACCCAGGCACCCCTCCTCCGGCTCTCTTAATGACAGCAACATAGCCAGTGGCCGGCCACGGTGGTCCACTCCGTCCCCCTGTGCCCCGCCAACCTCCGATGCCAGCAGATGGCCCGATGGGACCCTTGCCCACCCCACCCATCTTGCCCTTGTTCCCGTTTCTGATACTCCTGCCCCTGCCCCCGTGTATATGGGGTGGGAAGAGTGTCCCCAGCTTGATTCTGGCGAAGGAGACCTGCCCATTGAGGTGGAAATCACTGTGATAATTAACAAGCCTCCTTGGAGGCCACTGGTGGGGGTGACGAGGTACAGGAGGCAGACGACAGAGCCTGCCCCATGGACCGATGAGGACCCCAGAGAAAGACCAGGGATCCCCAAGCTGTTCTTGGGGCTGAAACAGAGAACTAGCCCCTTGTCCTTCAGAGGTGACACAAGGCCTGGGACCCAGCATGTTCCCTGGAGAGAGAGAACTGGAGGCACGGGGGGGAATCAACTCCTAGCCCAGACATGGTCTAGCCAGGGAGGTGGGGTGCCCAAGGGACGCCCCTAGGAGCCTGCTGAGTCACAACCATCCCTTCCAAGGCACTGATCTCTCACCCCGCCCTTATAGGCAGCAAACCCAGACTCTGCCTCAGACAACGTTGTGGGGGGAGAGCTTGGGGGTTGGCACCTGCAAGGCCGAAACCTAAACAGAGGCTGGAGGCACTGGAGGTGGGGAACCACCTGGCCCCCATCCTGTCCCTCAGGAGCCACCCTGTCCTCAGCCCAGGCCTCCAGGCACGGCCCGTCTCCTCAAGGCTCCACCATCCACAGAGTTCAAGTACGGGAGTGGGGCGCTCCCAACCCAGCTGCCTTCTCCCAGAGGTGGGACTGAGCACAGGAGGGGCCCTGCATAGCCCGAGCAATCTGGGAGGCTGAGGCCCCGCGGGCTCTGCCACCCACCGCCCGAGGCAGGCCTCTGTGCTGGGCGGGAGAAGGAGTGGGTGTGGAAAACGTTTATCGGTTTGGACTGAGATAAGCTGAACTGATATGTGACAGATCTTCTTCTGGCCCTGCTGGGACGCCAGTTTCCATCGGTGTAAAATGAGAGTTTGGGATGAGATGCGTGGTTTTGAAACTCTGTTCTCAGAGCCCCAGGCATTTTCTGGGGGCAAATCAGGGCCATAGCCGCTCTGGTCTTACCAGGTACACGGGGCTTCATTTGCAGAACAAGCCCACAGCTGAGAAAAGTTTGATCACGTCCGGGCTGGTTGATGTCCGTGTCCATCGCAGCTCGAACTTTCCAAGGATGGGCAGCGCTGCGTCTGCTGCAGGAAGGCCCAGGCTGCTAGGGGAGGGAGGGCAGGCCGAGGAAGGATGAACCAAAGGGACCGTCCCCTCAGACCTTGGACACACATATGCCCAGGACACAGAGGGACGAGGCTGGCTGCGGGAAGTGGGCTCAGGAGCGTCCGAGCAGACCCAGAGGAGAACGTGCACCTGCGTTCCCCCTTACATGCCTATGCACACATGCGTGCATGCTCATGCGTACACACAGGCACACACACACCCTCAGTCCCCCCCCTCCCATAACCCCCGCATAGCCCTGCCTACAGGAGACTCCAGCTCGAGACGTTTCCTTGCATCGGCCTCTGAGCCCTGCCCCATTCCCACTTACCTCCTCTTTGGACTCTTGAAGCTGACCTAGCAGAGTTCTGCCTGAAGATGAGGAAAACTCTGTTTTTCAAATATTTGGGGCTTGCTAAAGACCAACACATTTTTTTTTACGTGTGTATAATTTGAGGGCAATTTAATCCATATGTTTCTGATTCTCTTGCACTTAAATCATCAAAATATTGATTTTTAAGAGCCATTTGATGTCTAAGGAACCTTTTTAATAAGCTTTTAAAGCTCTTTAAACCCAGAGCCTGGAGCCAGTCAGTGCCAGGGCCCGGGCAGGCCGCTGGCTGGCCGCACCCCCTCCCCTGGGTCACGGTTACTTGGGGCCAAGTCTCACTTCCCCCTGCAGGCCTCACCTTGGCCTGGCCTCCCTGCCTCCTCCAGAACTACCCAGGGGTCCCAGCTACAGTTCCTTGCTATCCAGACAGAGGGGCCCACTCCCTCCATCTTTTTGCAGACTTCTCTCATACTTCCTCAAAGCACCCTGAAGACATAAAACAAGAGGAACAAACACAATTTTTCATTTTTAAACGCTGTGTAATATTTTTTAAAAGATTTTATTTATTTATTTGTGTGTGTGTGTGTGAGAGAGAGAGAGAGCACAAGCAGAGGGGAGGGGCAGAGGAAGAGGGAGAAGAAGCAGGCTCCCCGCTGAGCAGGGAGCCCCTAACTTGGGACTCCATCCCAGGACCCTGGGATCATGACCTGAGCTGAAAGCAGACGCTTAACCGACTGAGCCACCCAGGCGCCCTAAATTCTGTGTAATGTTTTGTTGCCTAGCTGTGCTATAATTTATTTAACTGATCCTATGGAAGACCATTTCAGTCATATCCCTTGGTACACCTTTATGCACGTTCCTGATTATTTCCTTCGAATAGGTTTCTAGAAGACAAAATGCCAAGACCAAGAGAACGCACACCCTTAATACTCTTTACACACATGTTGCCACATCATTTTGCTGAGATGGTCCCGATTTATGCTTGCAAAGCTCTCCCCTCCCATACTCTTGGGAAGAGCTCTTGTTATTTTTATTCAAATGATGCCAGCCCCTCTGAGCACACACAGGCTCTCTGGCTTAGCAGTTCAGAGTAGGCTCTGGGGCCAGAGCGCCTGGGCTTGAGATCCCAGCCCTGCTATTTACTAATTGAGAAAGTTACTTCTTCTGGCTGTGCCTGTTTTCCCACCTATAATTTGGGGATAATAATGGCACCCACCACAGACCTTTGTTCTGGGGATTAAATGAGATCATCTATATAAATGAAAAAATCAGACACTTCGTATAGTCTGATGCAGAGTTCAGTGCTCAAGAAATGATGCTAATGTTATAATCCTTTCCGCTGTTCCGTCAGCCCAGAATCCTCCTCTTTCCCACCTACTGATGCACTTTTTTCCCTTCCACCCATCTTTTTGATGCACTCCCTACCTGGGTCATTACTTGTATTTATTTATTTTTAAAGATTTTATTTACTTATTTGACAGAGAGACACAGCAAGAGAGGGGACACAGCAGGGGGAGTGGGAGAGGGAGAAGCAGGCTTCCCGCGGAGCAGGGAGCCCGATGCGGGGCTCGATCCCAGGACCCTGGGATCATGACCTGAGCCGAAGGCAGACGCCCAACGATGGAGCCACCCAGGCGTCCCCATTACTTGTCTTTAAATTTAGTGTCTATCTTGCCTGCTAAGCTGTCAGCTCCAAGAGGGGCAGGGTTGGGGTTTGTCCAATTCCCAGAGCTTAGTACCAAGCCTTACAGGCTGCAGCCCCTCAGGAAACACTTGTTGAACTGAACTAAACTGAATCGAAAGGCCTACATCGGCTATGAATGATTTTTTTCTTCTTAATTTTCTTCCTGGAGTAGAGTTGACACACAGATAGTTGACATTAGTTTCAGGGGTACCACATAGTGATTCCATTTCTCTCTACATTATGTAGAGTGACTTTTGATCATTTCCAAAAATCTTCTTCATCTACAAACGGTAGAGATTTGCCCCCTGAGGCTAATCAAAAGAGTGTGCTGAGACTCAGGGCGCCGGGGTGGCTCAGTCGGTTAAGCATCTGCCTTCGGCTCAGGTCATAGTCCCAGGGTCCTGGGATCGAGCCCTGCATCGGGCTCCCTGCTCCGCAGGAAGCCTGCTTCTCCCTCTCCCTCTGCCTCTCCCCTCTCCTTGTGCGCTGTCTCACTCCCTCTTTCTCTCTCTGTCAAATAAATAAATAAATAAATAAATAAATAAATAAATAAATAAAATCTTTAAAAAAAAAAAAAAGGATGTGCTGAGTCTCAAAAGGCAAGTCCCCAAGATGAGTCCCAAACTGTGTAAAGAAATGGCCGCATTGCTGGTGGCTCTTCCATGGCCAGTGTGGGCAGATGAGCTCGTTCTGGCAGAAAAGTCCAGCTGCGGCTGACCTTTGGCACAGCCCATGCTCTGAGCCAAAGCCTGTTAACATTCATTATCTCTGACTTGTTCTTTCTCCGCCAGATACTATTTCCTTGTCTTTTCAACTGGGAAACAACTCTGCCTCCTCCACTCATGGCTCTGTGTGAGACCCGGTGCTCAGTAAGTATTTGGCAGGAAGGCATGAAGGATGCTTCTCCTCCTCTTGACACGGGGACCTTGCAGGTGGCTGGGAAGTGCCTTCCTGTTACCCGGACTGATCTGATTGCTGGACACCCCGCCATCATGGGGGCATCCAGAGATTGGCGCTGTTGGATTTGTATCCTTTGGGTCTTCCAGAAGCTCACCAGGGTCTGGAGGCCCTTGGAGGAAGCCCTTGGCCTTCTAGGCAGAACCTGAATTCCAAGGCGCCAGGCAGAAAGGGCCCCTGAATTGTCCCCTCCCAGCTCCCATGGCTTTCACCCCATACTTACAAGGAACCAGTTCTGCCCCAAACAAGACCCATGTCAGTTCAATTCAAATCAATTCAATTCCATCCCAGTAATTCTGACACTGTGCAAGTCAAGGCCTGGGGAGATGGGCAGCCAGTCACTGAGGTAGAGGGTAAGAAGTGCTCTTTAAGACTTAGAGTGGCCTCACCTCGGCACACCAATTCCTTATACTTTGATCTCCTATAACTCTTTCTGTCCATATGGTTCATTACGGAAGAGACTGCGTACTGCTCTCTATCACCACTTAATTGTTCGTGCGCACGTGTGTGTATGTGCATGTGTGTTTCTAGTTTAAGTTCCTAGAGTGCAAAGATAATTTGGTGAGTTTCCTCTGACTCTTCCATAGATTTTACACAAGGCAAGGCACAAAGCTGAATGAATGAATGAATGAATGAATGAATGAATGAATGAATGAACAACAAACCCTAAACTCCCACTCAGTCCAAGGATCTGGGAAGAGGGTTAGACTGGGAGTCAGGAGTTCTGCATTTGAAATGTGACAGGTGCTGTGTGACCTGGGCAGGTCTTGCTTTTCACTCCCTCTCTGTTGCTCACTGTCCATCCCCCAAAAGAAGGGGTTGAATTAGAGGATCCTTAAGAGTCTCCCCAGCTCGGAAGACACTGAAGTCTCCTTCCCACACTAGGCTCTGTTCCCAATTGCCAGCCCCACTCAGTCACTCCAGACACAGAACTCATCAGACCCATGAAGGCCCCAATCCAGCTCGGGGAGGGCCTTTTGCTCCCCTGCCTCATGGGGCTCAGGGCTATTTTGTCTAAATTCTCCAGGAACAGAAAAAAAGCACAGAGGCTTTTGCTAAAGCCCAGTGGGCAGGTCTCTCTTAGGACAAGGATTAAGTTTGTCTCTGTTAATCCCCCTCCAGCTTCAGATTCTGTCTGGGAACCAGCTTCAGATTCCCTCAGGTTTATCTTCCCCATATGCCATTCCCTTTGCATTACTCCTCACGCCATGTTCAGCAATCCCTCTGGAGCACCTCTGCGAAGCCGAAGAGATCCCAGAAGAACAAAGCAAATCTGGTTCTAAATGAATTCCCTCTTCCTTCAACAATCTCTGCTTGGAAAGGAAAGGAGAGCCTCCTGACTCGCTAGCCTGGAGCACTTCTGCGGGACCCTCACATCAGACCTAAAAGACCATCTCTACTGGCAAGGAGTGGGGACAATTTCAAAGGGCCCCAGCTTCCCTTTATCCCAGCCCCGGACGTTTTCAGGCTGTGATGGAGCTGCCGGGGATGGGTGTGGGGGTTGACCTTTACAGGATTATGTGGATTTGGAAGGGACACGCAGAGGTCAGCAAGTCTGGGAGGACAGAGCCCAACTCCACACAGGAAAGGTGGGCAGAGGGGTCTCTGTCTCTGAGTGACCGTCTGCCTCAGAATTGCCTGTCTGCCCAGGGAAATAGGCCTGCTGCCTCTCAAAAGGTTTTTACTCTCCCTACCCTAGAAACCAGCTTTGGGCTGTAAGGGGCCATTTCCACTGATACCACAATGATGGGAATGTTTATGTAAAGAATGGATGAGCAATTTTTTTTTTTAAAGATTTTATTTATTTATTTGAGAGAGAGAGAATGAGAGAGAGAGCACATGAGAGGGGGGAGGGTCAGAGGGAGAAGCAGACTCCCTGCCGAGCAGGGAGCCCGATGTGGGACTCGATCCAGGGACTCCGGGATCATGACCCGAGCCGAAGGCAGTCGCCTAACCGACTGAGCCACCCAGGCGCCCGGATGAGCAATTTTTGAGCAATTTATGAAAAATTTTTAAAAAATTTTATTTATTTATTTTAGAGAGAGAGAGAAAGCATGCATGCGCACGAGCAGAGGTGTGGTGCAGAGGGAGAATCTCAAGTAGGCTCCCCACTGAGCACAGAGCCTAATTCAGAGCTCGAACTCACCACCCTGAGATCATGACGTGAGCCGGAATCAAGAGTCAGACACTTAACTGACTGAGCCACCCAGGAGCCCCATTATATAGTATTTTTTAATCCAAGTTTTAAAAATCCTAATGTTCCAAAACAGAGGAAACATTGATGCTTCAATATTCAAACAGAACAATCTTTTATTTTTAAACTAAAGTTCTTAGAGTTCATAATGAATTGGGGTTCTATCAGAAAGCCCATTTTTAAATTATCTTAATTCTGACTCATTTTATTTAAAATATATGATGTTTATGCCCCTTTTTTACACAAATCTCTCTCTCTTACACACACACAGTGTGATTCTGCACAAGTTTCTCAGTATCTCTGGGCCTCAGTTTACTAATTTATATAGTAAATATAATTTACATAATAAAAGGTTGGATAACCATGTCCAAGGTCCCATCCAGCTCTTTAATTCTATGAAATCAAAGGGGAGCTGTATAGCAAGGAAACTATACTGACTATTCTCCTTGAGTAATCCTCAGGGCCCCCCTCAACCTTGGGCCATAGGTGGGGCAGAGCTGGCCGAAGCGATGGGGGAAGCCAAATACTGCTCATGCCTTTGAGAAACACCTCTGTGAGCTACCCATGGGGGGCTTCACATCTGTCCTGCTCACTGCTGGCATTCCTGTCACCTAGCATGGGGTCTTGGACAAACAGTTACCCCAACAGGGTTGTTGAATAAATGGGTGACTTAATTAACTAACAGGGCATGCATGTTGGGTCTCTAAAAGGATTCAAATAGCTCTTTTCAGATGTATTTCTATTCTAAGAACACCTAATGTGAATTTTTTCAGAGGACTCTAGGCCAGGTATCGGTAAACGTGTACGATATTAAAACAGATCCAACATAACTCGTACAAAAAGCCTCCTCCGTGAAAAGTAACCTATGCTGACATGAGCAAATCGCGTTTTCCTGACCTATGGCAATGGGGGAGGACACCACATGAAGAGCCCTGACATGATGTCCCATTGGGAGAAACGAGGCCATGGCTTTTTTTTTTTTAAGATTTTATTTATTTAACAAAGAGAGATAGCGAGAGCAGGAACACACGCAGGGGGAGTGGGAGAGGGAGAAGCAGGCTTCCCGCCAAGCAGGGAGCCCGATGTGGGGCTCGATCCCAGGACCCCGGGATCATGACCTCAGCCGAAGGCAGCCGCTTAACCAACTGAGCCACCCATGCGCCCCACGAGGCCATGGCTTTTAATGTTCTAGTAGAAGGTAGACATCAGACGTGGAGCCAGTCCTTGGACTGGTTAGTTTCTTAAGGCAAAGGTCGATTCCAGTGAGGTAAGGTGATGAGTGAAGGGCCAAATGCTAGGGAAGTCACAGACATGCCGAGATGAGGACTGCATAGTTGGTGGGGCAGCGTGGGGAAAGGGGAAGGGTGGGCGTGGGGCACAGGTTCTTATCCTCCTGGCCTTCCCCTCTATGGCTGTTCTCTGGACAAACTAAAGGCCACAAAGGCAGCCTGTCCATAACTGTCAGAATTCTAGGTGAATTATCTCATCTCAGAAACAACAGTCTGGAGCTAAACTAACCTGGTCTCCCTGTTCCCTCTGTCAAGCGATGGGTTGTTGGGTCCTAAGATGTCACAGTACCTGTGCACCCACATTCCCGACCCTGGACAACTTAGACTTGGCGGCCACTACACATGTGAAGACAAAAATCAGGGTGATCTTTAGACTTGGTAGGATCCCACATTACCGAACCCAAGTTAAAAACCATGTCCCAGAGTCCATTTGGGTTTATCTCAGAGAGAAATGTGGCCATCTCCTTCAGCATCAAAACAGATTGTCAGGGGCGCCTGGGTGGCTCAGTCGGTTAAGCGACTGCCTTCGGCTCAGGTCATGATCTCGGGGTCCTGGGATCGAGCCCCACATCGGGCTCCCTGCTCTGCGGGAAGCCTGCTTCTCCCTCTCCCACTCCCCCTGACTGTGTTCCCTCTCTTGCTTTCTTTCTCTCTCTCTGCCAAATAAATAAATAAAATCTTAAAAAAAAAAAACAAAAACAAAACAGATTGTCGTACCTGGTCAGAAAGATTTATCCACGTGTAACACAAAATGTTGGCAAGGGCAACCATAACTCGCTAACTGGCTGACAGAAAATCTAAAGCTATCTGATTGTCGATTTCCAACTGGGCCGAAGGGTTTAGATTTGTCTGATAAACCTCAAAAGCTTTGGAAGATTATTTATAACTTCAGCTAAGATTAATAATACATCTCTCTCATCCTTTTCCAGTGGTATAGCCCTCATTATAGAAATCACCATTTAGATGTTCCACATAAAAAGTGAAAGAATATTTCCTCCAGGTAATTTTCTAGAATAGCCTATGTGGTTTCATTTTGTAAGTTCCTAGAGGCATGTTTCAGTGAGATATGTTTCACGGAGGGTGTTGAGCTCTTAAATACCTACACATTTTGAACAAGTTAAGGCTTGATTTCCACATTTAAAAAAATAGTACCCTAGTGGAGTACAGACTGCCTTGAAGGTGTAGATGCCAATTGACAGAGTTGGAGAATTCCTTGACGTCTCTTTGGGACTAAGAATAACAAAAAACATGCAGTGACCATAGACATCTCCTCAGTTACCTACATTATGGAGCAGCAGAAAAGTGGAAAGAAATAGGCAAAAATTAAAGTAAGAGTTCTAGACAAAGGAGAGTATGTTCATATGTGGCTCTAAAGATCTCTGGACAGCCTTCTTCTGAAGACTTGGAATAATAAACTGTCTACACCATGCTATCTTCTGCTTATGAAGGTCTTGGGCTAGAGTCTCCAGAAGATCTTCTGCTTCTGGAGGATTCTTAAGAGTCCTCACTGGGAAATTTCTGTTTGGGATGGCCTTCCAGTTGCCTGGGATGATTTGTGTCCCTTTAATTGAGAAGCATATATCCAAAAATCAAACTCTTGAAGTTTTACTGCTTTGCTAGGTGTCAGCAATAACTGATAAAGTCTTTTTCCATCATGGTCCATGGGTTGCCTCTCTATGACATCTCTTCTAGAAAACCAAGTGGTAGGTTGTACAAGGATGGATTAGGAGGATAGTAATCATAAAACTGGCAGATTGAATGGATCCCTTACAGTATGTGCTTATTACTGCTTCTAAGAGGACAGAGTCTAGGATTAGAGGTGAAGTCCTAGGTGCTTGGGTAGGCTTGTTTCCCTCAGGAGTAGATAACTGACATATTCTCAAAGGAGCTGATCTTCTTTTCAGTATGGCCAGGGCAGGATTTTGGGCCAAGGAAATTCGAGTGTTTCTGAAAGCTGGCCTAGTTTAATTTGAAAATTTCATCCATCATTTCTACTTTGCCTGAAGGTTGGGGGTGGTATGGACAGAGGAAATTGTGAGAAAGCACCAATGTCTGGCAGAGCCCCTGAATGGTCTTCTCAGTAAAATAAGGATACTTATCACTATAGCAGTAGATTGGGACTCCAGTAAGAAACGTAAAATTGAATGGCTTGTTATAATGCTCTTCCACAAGGAAAGGCTTCAACAAATCTGGAAAAAAAAAATGCAAAAAAAGCCAACAACAAACAAAAACAAAAACAGCCAAATATATTCATATTCCATCACAGGGGATAACTGTATAACATTTACTTGGAGGTTCTCAAATGGACCTTGAGGTCTTGATTCCCGTCCATGCCCCATCTTTACTGCTTTGCCAAGATTGTGTTGTTGGCAGGTGAGGTATGCGCTAGAGCAGGATTCGGTGAACTATAGCCCACAGGCCAATTCTGGCTCGTGGACTTTTTTTGTAAATAAGTTTTTCCTGGAACACAGTCATGCCTGTTTGTTTATGTTCTGTCTATCACTGCTTTTTGCACCCCAGTGCACAGTTGAAGTGTTGCAACAGGGACTGTGAGACCCACAGAGCCTAAAACATTGACTGTCTGGCCCTTTACAGAAAAAGTTTGTCAATCCCCAGTCTAAGGCACCATTAAGATGGGCCATTTTGGTCATGTTGAAAGTTCCCCAACTTGTCCCCTGTAATTCCAGACTGTTCTTGATGGAGTTGTGCCATTTTGTAAAATATGCATAAGAAGTTGGGTTACAATGAGAATCCTACAAAGAGTGGGCCACCGGGCTGGTGGAGGGGTAGATTTGGACTGAGGCGACCCCATGCAAGTTGAACCCATTCAGTCAAATGTGTTGCTTCCGCACCTCATGTCTTGGGCTCCCAACCAGAGGGTGACTGTCTACAGCTGCAGTCCTCAGCAAAAAGGGTTTTGGAGATTGTGTCTCTCAAGTCAACTCTCTGGGTTGACAAAACCAGGACAGAGGAAAAACAGAGCTTGTAACACATTCAGAGGCATCAAGATAAAGTTCATCCTCTGAAGGCCACCAGTGAAGCAAGACCTAAACCTGTTGGTCCTTGGGACTAGTTTTGGCCATGGCCTTATTGGTATTCATCTGCTGATGACTCTATGCTCATTTTCCCCCCTTACAGACAAATGAAATTCATGACACAACAGGAAAAGACAAGGTGAGATTAGATGAATAACATTTAAATTGTGGAAAAACCCCAGCTCAATTAGAGAAAGCTGTTATAGTAAAAGTAAAACTGACTCTTAATGATTTACAGAAGCATGGGAGAACACAAAACTAAGCATTCTTTTAAATAACATCAGTAGGAGAAGTGAGTGCATTTTATTTTATTCCTCCATGTAGGGCTTGGAAGTTCTTAGGGCAGGATAGCAGAACAGGACAAACACTTAGACTGGCTAATTTCTTAAGGTGAGGGTTGGTGTATGAGATGCAAGAATTCTAAGCAAAAATGGAAGTCTTGTACAAGTCACCAGGTATTCTGCTGGTGGGGCCCTTGTTCTGGTCCTCACTCCCCATTCATTCCAGAGGAATAATGGCTGTCACTTATCAGGCCAGGCACTGTAGACAATTTATCTCTGCATACCCCTGTGCCAGACACTGTCCATATTGCATCTCGTTTAAACCTTACAGCAACACTATCCAGTCTGTATTATTCTTCTTTCCATTTGACAAAGGTGGACATTGAGGCTCTTGCCCCATATTTGTCAGCTAGTAAGTAGCTGAGCCAAAGCTAGCCTTTTACCCACATCAGCATCTCACTGCCCCTCTTGGCTCTGTGACTCCATGGACACAGCAGCCCCCATTCCCAGGATTCTCTTTCTACTTGGTCTGCAAGCTGCAGAGATGTGCCATTCGAGCGTCCCCACACGCCTTCATACTCAGGAGGCCTCTCCCCATTTCTCGCCCCCCTCACTCAAAGTTAAAAGATAAAAACATGTAGGTGACTAATAATCACAGTAAAGGGTGCTCAATTTTATTAATCAAGCAGGAAATGCAAATGCATACCAAACTATAATGAGATGCCATTCCATACCAACCAGACGGAAGAGCTCAAATTAAAAGCACTGATAATGTCAAATGTTGGCAAGAATATGGAGCAACTGGAACTCACGAAACAGTGGGGATGTGAGCTGGTATAACCACTTTGGAAACTCTTTAGCGGTGTCTGCTAAAATGAAATAGATACCTTCCCAGATATATTTCCAACAGAATTGTCTATATGCTCAAAATGCTCATGGTAGCGCTATTTGTGAGAGCTAAAAACTAAAAGTTACCCCAAATACCCACCCATCAACAGTAAAAATGGAGAAATACATTGCAGTATATCCACAAAATGGAATACTATATAGTAATAAGAATGTACCACAACTCACATAACACATGGATGAATCTCAAACATAATTTTGAACAAAGAATTCACACACGGGAGTATGTACTGTATGGCTTCATTTATAAAAGGTACCCAAACAGTCAAAACTATTTTGATCAAGATAATGTGTATCCTCAGCAGGGGCTTATAAAGACCAAAGGACAAACAGAGGCCTTTCGAAGTACTGGTAATGTTCTGTTTCTTGATCTGGGTGCTGAATACAGGTATGTTTCCTTTATGAAAACTAATTGAATTGCACTCATATAATTTGTGCACTATTCTGAATGTATATTACACTTATAAGTAAAAGTTAAAAAAAATAAAGGTATATAGCCCCTCCTTAACATCCCACTCCTTCCTTCTCTACCCATTAAGGTCCATTTTCAAAGAGAAGGAGTTACATATCCAGAAGGACTAGGTCGGAAATGCCATACTCATTGGTTCCTAGAATGGAGGTTCCTAGTGTCCGACCAACCTACCCAGCCTCACACACACTCTGTAGCATCCACCTTTGTCTTGCATCATGAAAGTCATTGTCTAGTAGTAACAGGGCTTTAAAATCAGACAGACCCCAGATCTGCTGCTTACCTACTACGGAGCACTGGGCAAGTCACTTCATGTCTCCAAGCCCCTATTCCTTTATCTTCAAACAGAATGGAAGCATGTGCTAGCCACCATCTGCTCACAAGTCATGCGTCCCACTTCTTTGCTTTCCACTGCAGCTGAATACACTGCTTGTGTGACTTCTCCAGTTGCCAGGGCAAGAGTGTGTGACCCTTGGGAATACGGAAGATGGGCGAGCAGAAGCACGGGAGGGCACTTGTGTTCTTGGTGACATTGCCGAGTCATCCTTGGAACCCTGACTCTGGACAACAGCTGGGACAGAGAGAGAGACCTTGGGTGGCCTCTCCCAAAGGACTTGTCCTTGAGGGTTTGTTTCCTCAACTGCCCCATTAGGACTGGGAGATGAGAGAGCTTTTCCCAGGCTGCAGGGCAGGTCCTGGGGGAGAAGAGGAAGCAGGCACATTCGAGCCAATTGTGAGTGGTTCAGAAGTGCCTTCTTATGTTATTTCCAACAAGTACTTGTTCCGTGCCTCTGAGTCCTGGGGACCATGCTGTGAGCTGGGGACACAGTGGTAGACAAGACCGACAGGATCCTTGGCTCTCAAATGGCCACAGCCATTCAAGCGAATTCAGACTCTGTCAACTTTCTACGTCACTGTGAGCATCACCGTGAGCACATTGCCAACTCTGTATTTGGAAACCCACTAATAACCAACCCAACTCAGGAACCCCTGGCTTGAGGCTGCTCAAGATGAATTGTTTGAAGGAAAGCGAGTATTTTTTGAGCATCTTCTACATGTAAGAGGTGGGACCCATTTTCACCCTTCAGGGAGCTTAAATTCTGGGGCAGTTGGCACAGGACAAATGTTTGATCTGAGTAGCACAAGGTATCGTGCCTGCAGGAACCAAAAAGACGGTCCAGAGCAGCTGAGTCAGCTTTGGGGCTGACGTGACCCTAAAGATGGTGGGATTCTATCAGGCAGAGGAAGACGGGAGATGATCCAGGAGAACCAGTAAAGGGGCATGGCCCAAAGGGGGAAGAACACAGCTGAGCCTGGGGACAGAAGACAAATGGGACCAGAGGGGTGGTTTGCAGCCTGATCAGAGGACTGTAAATGACATGGGAAACAAAGGCAGAAGGAAATGGAGATAAAATTAAATGTCCATAGAACCTCCAGCCTGTTGACAAATACTTGAGGGAGGCAGAATATAATGTTCCTCCAGGAAGCACCTGTCTTAATGTTAATGCCTTGCTAGAAGGAAGAACAACCTCGGTTTGACAATAGAATGGCCTCTGGTATCCTGTGTCTTTAGCATGTGAAGATCCTTTTGGAACTTCCCTTATCTTTACCTCCCCCAACCCCAAAGTATATCATCATTTGCTCCTCATAATCCTGAGCAGCAGAAGGCCCGGGGAGCAGCAGACAACAGACCTCGTTTGGCCCACGGGTCCTGTCCCTGGGGGTTAATAAAGCTGCCATTTTGTACTGAAGACGTCTCAAGAATTCTTTCTTGGCCATAGGCTCTGGACCCCACCGAACCTCACCTATATTCAAAAACTACACCATAAATACCAGGTTAAGGGATTTGGATCATGTCATGTGGGCAAAGGGAGATTTCAGGCCAGGAAGTATTGTGACAGGTGAGGCACTGTGGCGTTGGTGAGGGGGATGAGTAAGACCCTGGAAGCAGCAAACTGAGGCATGAGCCGCTTTCAGAGAGGGGCTCACACCCTCTGAGTTTTATTCCTGGCTTTTGGTTGCCCTACTAATAAACACTGTGCAAATCCATGGCAGGCCATGAAAGACCACAGCTTGCCTCCTAAAATTCATTTCCCCCTCTCTCTTTTCTTTTTTTTTTTTTTAATTTTATTTATTTATTTGGCAGAGAGAGAGCACAAGCAGGGAGAGAGGCAGGCAGAGGGAGAAGCAGACTCTCTGCTGAGCAGGGAGCCCGATGCAGGGCTCAATCCCAGGACCCTGGGATCATGACCCAACCCGAAGGCAGATGCTTAACGACTGAGCCACCCAGGCACCCCCATGTAATCCATTTCTGGTCAATGAGGTGTATAAAGAATTTTACAGTGGGGCTTCTCCAAAGGTACTGTTTTCTTGGTAAAAAGATGTAAGTTTAGCAGGCCAAACTTTTTTCCCTACTCCCTTCTTCCAGCCTGGAACTCAGATGTGATGGCTGGAAGTGGCACAGCCATTGGTGACCATGAGGACAAAAGCTTCAAGTCAAGGGCAACAGAGCAGGAAGATAGCAGGAGCCTTGTTTCTTAATGACTCCCTTGAATAACTGTACCAACCCAGACTGCTTCTCCCCAGACTCCTTATTATGCGAGAAAAATACCCCCTTACTTGTTTAAGGTTTATTTTAAGTAGCCAAATGTAATTCCTAAGAGATATGTGTGGCAACCCAAATACCTCAGTTTCTCCCTCTTTCCACGATCCCACAACCTGGTGCACGAATGGATTATGCATCTGTTACGTGCTTTTCAGAAGCTGCCCACAGGAACACCTGAAGATGCCCCCAGGTTATGCTGCCCGGTTGGTCCCAACGCAGGCTTGCAAGCCTCCCTGGCTTGCCTGGACCCTCCAGAGACCAGGTGGCAATGCCAGCTGGAGCAAGCCCCGCATACCAGATCTCCAGCTGTGAATCCAAGAAAGGAGCCCTAGACCAGCAGTCAAGAGTCCCAGGATCCTGGATGACCACCTCTGCTACTAATCAGGGCCTGATCTTGACCTAGTCATTCCCCACTCCCCAGAGCCTCAGTCACCTCTTCTTTAAAATAGGGGGAGGGAGTTGAGCTAGTATATCAAATTAGCTTACATTTAGTGGTAAAAAAAATAATAATAAAACAAATGAAAAACAAAAATAGCATATTCAAATGGCTTCAACAATAAGGAAGTTTATCACCTGATAAAGTCCAGAAACAAGACCGCTACACGGACGGTATGGTCAGCTGCTCACCAATGTCATCAGATACTCTGCAGTTCTCCATGGATTCGTTTTGTCCTCGTTCTGACTTCCTGCAGGGCCACAGGGATGACTACACCAGTATGAGCCATCACAACCAGTCACACTCCCAGCCAAGAAAGAAAGGAACCCATCTTTCTTTTTTTTAAGATGTTATTGATTGATTGATTGATTGATTGATTGGTTTGAGACAGAGAGAGCGAGAGCTCGTGCACACAAGGGGGGTGGGCAGAGAGAGAGGGAGAGGCAGACTCTCCGCTGAACAGGGAGCCCGATGTGGGGCTCGATCCCAGAACCCTAGATCATGACCTGAGCCAAAGGCAGATGCTTAATCAATGGAGCCACCCAGACACCCCAAGAATCCATCTTTCTTGTGTTTCATTTTTAGGAGCAAGGAACTTCCCCCACATTTCCCTATCAGACTTCCCTTTACCTCTTATTGGCCAGAAGTGCCTATTTCCAACCAGTCACTGAAAAGGAAAGTGGGATCACCATCTGCTGGGAAGGTACTTTGCAGAGCCAACCATGACCAGTACAGAAAGGGAGCCCTCCTTGCTACCGAAACCCCACGATACAGAGCAGATAAAGGCAGAGGCCTTTGGATTGAAGAAGGCTGGAGCCCACTCCTATTGTCTTCAGAGTCCCAGTTACAGAGTCCTAGAGCTCTTTCCACCAGTATGAAAGCACTGGGCTTGAGCTCTAAGGCAGCTTCCCCCCAACATCCCATGGGTCTCTGCTTCTAAGATGAATGGCAGGATGGGATAACTGCCCATGTCCATGGAGGTCACCTTGAAGAAGTGCCCGGGCTTCCTCTGGGCTTGCTACAGCTCAGGAAACTATATGGATTGTTCCACACTCTACACTCATAATAGCAACACACATTTATATGACGTTTTCCTATCTGTGGGCTCTTGGGCACACATGATCTCATCCAGTCCTGGAAACAGCCCTGTAAGTACTATAAGGCCTAGATGGCTCTACGCTAGAGCCATAGAGATGGGAAAACCAAGGCACAAATCAAGGAGGTATTTGTCTCACAAAACCCGGGTCTGGACCAATTGGGTGTAAGGGTGAGTGCCACTCCTAAGAGACTGGAGGTCCAAGGGAAAAAGCCATAGCGTGACGGCCAGGCGACTGGGGTCTCTCATTCTCTCTGAGCCCTCTCCCCTCATCTGTAGAGCGCACCCCCTCAGGGCCACTGGGAGGACTGGGGGAGTCCTGTGAAGGCCCCTGGGTTGTTGAGAAGGGCCGTGTGGTCCTCCAGGCTGAGGCTGCAGACAGCTTGGGGAGGGCAAGCTCTGTCTCCTCATCTCCGGACTATACCTGAAGGAAGCCAGGGCCCCAACCACCCACCGCCACCCCACGCCTGGCCACTGCCTCCTCCCCGGGCTGCCCGGGCTGGGGCCCCGGCCCGGCACCTCCCCCACTCCCTGGGGGCAGGCAGCTGCTAAGGGCTCTCCCCACGAGCTGCTTCATTAAAGATTTGTTCTGTGGAGTTGCAATCAAAATAAACAGACCAGCCTGAAAGCCAGGGAACTAAAAACCAATTAAGAGGGAACGGAGCTGGAAGGAGGGGTGGGGGCAGGAGGGGAAAAGAGGCCGGGGCTTTCCAAAGACTCAGTTCCCATGGCATCCAGCTTCCAAAATAGTCTGGAAGTGAAAAATAATGGAAACCACTGTGGAGAGCGAAGTGATCCTGGCAGGAGAGTCTCAACCTCGGGATTGGCTAATTCCCCTTGCTCGTGGCTCCCAGAGGGCACCCAGTGGGTCGGAGCCCTGGTGACTTGTCCCTCCCCGCTCCCTGCCCATTCCTCTTTCCCTCCCAAGTTGGTGAATGGTTCAGACCCCCCGCAGGGCCCACTGCCAGGGCTCCAAGGTGAGGGAGCCACATTCGACCTGGCCCCCTGCGGAAACCAGAGACATGATGGAAGCCGGGAGGGCCTGGGACGAGACTGGAAGGGGAAGTTCAGGCACCATGAGGCCCCCAGCCCAGTTTTAGAGGGCTTCCTGGAGGAAGCGGCATTCAGACTGATACCTGAAGGAGGAGCTGGCCAGGAAATGAGCAGAGGGAAGGCCACTTCAGGAAGCAAGAAGAGGAATTGCAAAGGCCCAGGGAGTAGGCGAGTGAGAGAGAGAAAAACCAGAAGTTTGGTAGGGTTGACAATTATTGAGTTAGGCGGATTTCGTGCCAAGCTTAGCGCTTTTTTACGCACGGAATCCCGAGAGGCAGGCTGAGACTTACAGATGTCAAGGTGGTGGGGCTGGGACCCCACACCCGCCCTCCTTCCCCTCTGCCAGGAGCCCCTATTTCCCTGCCCCTTCCTTCACCCTGGCGACAGGGGAGCAGTTATTTCCTAGCCATATCTCCAAGGAGGCCCTGCAGCCCACCGGGAGGCATCACGGTTTAACCATCTCCAGACCCCCTTGTGGTCTGGTTTCTGTTTCAATGGTGAGGCAATAGGAAAGCTGAGATCCTGTTAAGCTGACTTGCAGAGGCCAAAAAGGAATAACAGCCAAAATTAAGTTAACCCTTGCCTACTCCTTGGTCCACCCCCGCTTCCCAGACCACAGAAATAAGCGCTGAACCACAGAACCAGCGAGGGAAGCGACACCTTGGCCCCGGGAAAAGGGGCTCCCAGGCCCTGAGGGACACGTGGCCTCCCCAGGTAGGTCGGAGCCTCCCGCATGGGTGTAAGTGACAGCGCCATTCGGGGCCCTACCCAGCCTGACAGCACTTGCCACGTGGAAGGCCTCCTAGGTGGGAGGCAAGACTGGGCTGATGGGAAGGGGCAAGGTGGAGTTCAGCTGCCCCGAGGGCAGATCTCGGGCACTGACTTCTCATGGGTATCTCTTTCCAAGAAGCCAAGCCAGCGCCCCGTGGGAACCCACTGGAAATGGGATGCCCCAGAGAAGGCAAACCCAGAGCCATTGGCTCCCAACTTAGCGTCCCCTGAAGGCTCAGAGCAGAACAAGGGGAATGTGGGCCAAGGCAAGAACACCGGGCTGGGAGTCCAGAGGCTGACCTTGAGCGGGCGCCTGGCCTGTCCTCATGGTGAATGAAGTGTGGGCATTGCAATCAGATCCCCCGAAGGATCAGCCTAGTTGCACCTCCTGGGAGCTGCTTGACCATGGCATACTTACTGCTCTCTGAGCCTCAGTTCGCTCAGCAGCAAATGGGTACAGTCATGCTGACCCCCTAGGGTCTGTACTGGGGCAAAATAAGGTGCCAGAGTGCCTTGAGCAAGCCGGGCAGGGACTAGGAATTCACTAGCATTCCTTTTTCCTCCAGACCTCTGCTTCGCCAGCTGTAAAATGGGGTGCCAACCCCCCTAGGTTAGGTGTATAAAGCACTCGGAAGACTGCAAAGGCCTCCAGAGGTGTGCAAGAGGCCTCTGGCTGCAGAAGCTGCCGAGAAACTACTTCCTTTCCAGCCCCCACCCCCGTCGGCCTCTCACCTGCCATCGGCCGTAAGGCCTCCCTCACCCTGCACGGCCTCTTCCTGGGCAGTCTTGAGGGGTTTCTGTGGCCACAGAGCTAGAAGAACATTTATGGGGCAAGTGTAAGAAACTCACAGCAAAAATAAGAAATTAGAATTCTTTTGCCCCTCCCCAGCCGTTCCTCTGCTTTCAGTTGAAGGAAATGAAGCCCAGACATAGAAGGTGATTGGTCTGAAGTCACAGCTTGTAAGTGCCTGGGTTTGGAACCCCAGGGCTACCCCACTCCAAGGCCCATACCCCTGCCCCTGCCCCATCCCACTCCCTGGCTCATGGGCAGAATGACTCCTGGGCCCAAGGGGCCTGCCCAGGGCCAAAGAGGAATTTTCAGAGATCTGGGGTGGGTCTCTGCTCCTGCAGGTGCCGAGAGTGTGGCCCCCTCTCTACCCACGGGAGAAAGTGGCCCGCTGAGTTAGCACCAGCTTCCTCGCTGGCCTGCGCCCTCCTGGAGGGAGCCACAGGGCAGTGACAAGGGCAGCCTGCCCGGAGGTGGTGACACACAGGCCCAGGTTTGAATCTGAGTTCGGCAGCGTAAACCTACACAAGTTCCCCCACCTCTCGGCCTGCGAGTCCCCTTATCCAGGAGGAATGCTTGTCCCATCTCCCAGGCAGGCTGCCAGGAGACCCAAAGGAAATAACCGATATGTGTTGAAAACCCTCAACCCGTGTTATCATTAGTAATTAGCACGCTCATTATTTGTTTGTGTTTCTAAGCAGCAGATTGGCTAAGTGCGTGAAACGGCTTCTCCCTCCCCACTCCTCGGGCCTCCCCATCCTGTTGACACTGGTCCTGCTTTGTCCACAGGCAATGGAAAGGTGACCCAATGCCCACCCATCAGAGCAGCCCCCCATCCTGGGTGAGCGCCCACCCAGACACTGAGTGTTGACTGTTTATCTCAAGGTCGTGCTGGCCTGGTCACAGAGCAAAAGAAGCCAGTGCGGCAGGCGTTTGTCCCCTTTTGGCTCCTAGGCATGAAGAAAACCCAACATGTTAGATCAACAGCCCCCTGACACATTTTTGTGGAGCACTCATATGTGTAAGCACTGTGCTCGCCTGCCATGGATAGAATCCCAGGACCCTCACGTCACAGCCCTGTGATGGAGCAGTGACTTCCATCCTTCTTCCTGCCTGCCTTCCCTCAGATTTCCACCTTTGATCCGCAAGCCCACATTTCCACAGAATCTGAGGGAGCGAGCGGGGAGGACTGCTGGCCTCAGGGGCTCCGTCCTGGGCAGGAGGGAAGGCCTCAGCCATCTGAGAGGACCCCGGGGACCCGGCCCACTCAGAGCAGCAAAAGGGAATGAGGCACATACAGAGACCCTGGGCCCAGGAGGGGCGTTTGCTTGGAGAAGCCCTTCTTCCTGAGTGTCCAAGGAGGAATGTTTCCCAAGCAGCCCCTCAGACCAACACCTCTAAAATAATGCCAGAGGCTCCCCCAGCAAGGCCTGGGGCTCCATGGGCACACGAGAGGTACCAAATCAAACCAACCAGGAGATCAGATCAAATGGAGGCTTCCTCCGACATCTGAGGAAAACACAACCCCCCCTGACAGCTGAGCAAGTCTGGAGGGCGGAGCAGGGAGTTAGAGAGAGCCCACAGCAGCTGAGAGAAGGCCCTTGCCCCAGAGGAGCCCCTGATCCTGGGGGCTCTGAGGAAATCCCATCTCCTGAGCTGTAGACACTGTTCTTCTGTGTTCCCAGGGGTCCACAGAGAGATGTGGTTAGCCACTGGGTTCAAAGGGACACTGTGTTTCTCACGGGTCATCCATTCAACTCTCTCGGCCACCCCCATGAGGCAGAAATCATCACGCCCAGTTAAAGCTAAAGAACCTGCAGCTCAGAGAGGTTAAATAACTCAGTCTGGGTCACACAGTGTCCTCGTCAGGGTCATTTGGCTGTAAAGAACGTATATACTTATTGTTTAACAGGATAAAATAACTGACCTGTGATTGTTCCAAGCCTCCCCCCTCCCCTTTCCTGCAAGGGAGACAGACTCCAGCTGGCCCACGTCTTTGCTTTTCCTTCCCACCCTTGAAGACACCCCTGCCTGCAAAGTGGTTCTTTGGGACTTTGACAAGCAGAATTGGAAGTAAAAGAGAGAGGAGAGGAAGATGCAAGAAGCACTGGGCTAGGACTGGGGTAACTTTGAGGTGGAATTTACCGGGAGAGGAGAAAGAAGAGTTGGCCCTGGGGAGGCACAGAGGCCGCTAGAGAAATGGGGGTTAGGCTAGGAAGTATCCCCTCTAACGACTGAGAAACACAAAGAAAGACATGAAATTATAATGACATAACATTTGGCTTCCAAACTCTATTCTTTTGAACCAACACCACTGAGACTGGACCGCATGAGTCACAGCTTTGTGGGCATTCCATTTGCCAGGGTGGATGAGGGAAGGAACTGGAAGGGGGACAGAGGCAACGCGGAGACCAGCCTCCTTCTCAGACACGTTTGCTGTCCTGTGTCGTGTTCTCTTCTCTCCACTCTCCCCCTCGCTTCGTTCATGCTTCAGAATTCCTGCTCCTTTGTACCTGTGGCTAGTCCACAGCCTTCCGTGGCCACCCACAGCATCTCGTTGGCCCTTTTCCACAATGATGACCATTTCTGCTGGAGTGCCCACGGCGAACTGTCTCGTGGCATTCGTGTTCTCCTCGTTCAAAAAATCATTTCCCCAGTATGAAGTCTCCTTTTGGAAGCTTTGTCTTTACAGTTTAGCCCTAAGCTGTCCTGACTCTTGGCTGTGTTTTACCTTTGTGGCTCCGTTAACAATTTGAGGGCTTATGAATCTATAGAACTGTGTGCTGATCCTGAAAGAATGCACGCATCTAACTGGTTTATTGAAGAGTCTCAATAGGAAATAAACATGAAAATGGTTTTACTTCTTCTCTCTTCCCCTATCTATACTATGACAAGTTCCTTTTCCCCTTGATTAAAAGCCCCCTTGTCTACTTCGTGGTCTAATCCATACTTTTCCATTTCCTTGAGTTTCTAGGACCATCTGGGTTTGTTCATTAGGACTCAGTTCTGCTTGTTTGTTTGTTTGTTCTCCTTCCTTTCCCAGGAGAGGCCAGAGCTGTGGTTACTTGAGTTGGAGAAGGAATCTGATGGAATCTTCACATACTTCCCCCCCGCCACTTCCTCCAGGGCTAGCTCATCCCAAAGAAGATGGACAGGGAGAAAGGCAAACATCTTCTAACCTAGGATGAAGTCCTTTCAGGGGTGGTTGCTGCTGCTCGTTATTTGGTTAAGCCCAATGACTTTTGGTGCCTTCGGTGGGGAAGGCATCCACGGGCTGGCACCCCCATGGCATGCAGGTCTGGGCGCCTCAGAAGGCCCTGCAAGGACCAAAGACTGTTGACTCTAGGGCCTCCTGCTGCTGGTGCCTCTCACTCAGTGTGCCGCAGGCTGGTGTGGGGAAGGATAGGAGGAAGGGAGGAAGGGGACGGGAGAAGGGCTAACAGCAAGGGGACTCAAGTCCAGCTGCCTGATCTGGCATCCACTCGACCCACAGAAAATGCAGGAGCCCTGGCCTTACCCAGCCATGGGAGAGCGGCTACCCCCTCTCCATTCTGCCAGGTCTCTCCACACCTCGTGTCTCCTGCTCGGCTCACACAGCGCACGCCACTAAGTCCATCCTCCCATTTCCTAAGCTCCTTCAAAATCTAAAAAGCATTTTGCAAGCACCTTCGAAAGATTTTTTTTTAACCTTCTGAAGACATTTAAATGTGGGCAAATGATCTTTGAACAAGGAAACATGGATAATGGGGCCTTTAAGGATAGATCGCTTGGTGTCCCCCTCCTTAGGCTTTAAGGATGAGAAAGGGCTGCCCCTTTCTTTAAGAGAGCTGCATACCCCCCCAAAGGTAACTGACTCCCAGCTCTCCCCAGTTTTCTATTGACCAAGGGGATGGGACTTCCATCCAGGGGTCCGGGCAAAGGCAGGCAGCCCCATTTGTACCCAAGGTGAACATGCCTGCATACAGAGCATGGTGCACAAGGTAAGACTGCCAACCAAATGTGCAGGGCCGGTAGGCCTGCCCACGGGGCTATGTGCTGAATTCCGATGGCATTTTCAACTGGCAGGCCAGTTACTTGTCTCTGTCTGGACAGACTTCACCTCCATGAGGGGCTGTGGATAACTGATCACATGAAAGTGTCAGATGAGCCGCTCTGGACAGCCCAGGGGCAGGTCAGAGTGAATTACCGTGCTTCACAGTACTTTTGAAGAAAGGCAGCTTTACTGCTTTCAAGTAGATCCAGTAATGGGAACCAGGTGTGACCAGGAGAGGTCCTTGGGGAACAGCTTCAAGGACTAGCTAAGAGTAAGTTGTAACCAGCAAAGCGGTTGTTTATATGGGGATGGGTGAGCGTATGTGATTTTAAATGTCCTGTTTGAATATCTCTCCCAACATCGTTTTCTCACTCTCTTTCTGTACTTCCACGAGGAAAGATCACCTAAGCCAAAACTTACTTCCTCCCAGCCCTGTCCAAATTACTCCAAATCTCAAATGAACACCTCCCCACAATCAAAGATGTTTGCCTGAGTGGGTAGCTCACGAGGAAGGCTGTTTCACAGCAGGAGGAGGAGTTTAGCCAAAACCCACATGGAGACAATCTTGATCCCAGCCCCAACCCACCTCAGAGGGAGTGTCTCCAGACTTAGGTGCTCAACGATAGTGGATGAACTTAGCTGAGCTGAAATGCTCAGGGGAGAAAGAGGGAAAGCTGAAGGCTCCCCTGTGGGACTGGTCCTGTATCAGATCCAGAAATCAGGTATTGAAATCGTGAATAGGGGCGCCTGGGTGGCTCAGTTGGTTAAGCGACTGCCTTCGGCTCAGGTCATGATCCTGGAGTCCCTGGATCAAGTCCCACATTGGGCTCCCTGCTCGGCAGGGGGTCTGCTTCTCCCTCTGACCCTCTTCCTTCTCGTGCTCTCTATCTCATTCTCTCTCTCAAATAAATAAATAAAAATAAAAATAAAAAAACCCAAAACACCAAATAGGTTACACTGATAATGGATACATGAATGAGTATAATTATTTGGAGAACTGTATGGCAGTATTTCCCATGGTTGAAGATATGCATTCCATCACCCAGCAATTACACATCCAGGTATACATGGTAAAAAACCACACAAAACAAAACAAGCAAACAAAAAAAAACTCTTACACGTGAACTAGACATTCAATGGCACTTTCTATGTAATGTCAAAAAATTAGAAATGACCTAAATGTCCACTAATAGATAAAAGGATGCATAAATTGAGATATAGCCATACAATGGAATATTACACATTGGTTAAAATGAATGGACTAGAGCTTTATGTATCAATGTGGAAAAATCTAGAAAGCTTTGTTCAAAGCATATAAGAAAATCTCTGACCAACCATTAGTTGAGCACTAGGCTGACCAAGCAGAGACTTCAATGGTTACATACAGGGAATACAGACTTTACAGAATTAGTTCAGCAAAGTCACTGAACAGAAAAAGCAGCGATGGCACAACAATAACAACAATAACCCTTTTAAGGAGAGGAGAATCTGATTTCCAGACTTACAACATTGTATTATTTACATCATAGTCAAACTATCAAAAGACAAGGAGAAAATCTTTTTTTTTTTTTTTAAGATTTTATTTATTTATTTGAGAGAGAGAGAGAATGAGAGACAGAAAGCATGAGAGGGAAGAGGGTCAGAGGGAGAAGCAGATTCCCTGCCGAGCAGGGAGCCCGATGCGGGACTCGATCCCGGGACTCCAGGATCATGACCTGAGCCGAAGGCAGTCGCTTAACCAACTGAGCCACCCAGGCACCCAAGGAGAAAATCTTGAAAGCAGCAAGAGGAAAATAACTCATCATACACAAGAGACTGTCAATCAGTAATTCTATATCCATTAGGACTATCCTTCAAAATTGAAGGAGAAATTAAGATAGTCCCAGATAAACAAATATGACAGAAGTAACAATAAATGTGCATGAGCCAATGTAGCCAGAGATTGTTAAATTGGATGTTTTTATTCTAGCTATATGCTATTTATAAGAGAGACACTGAAATATATGGACCCAGAAAAAGTGAAGTAAAAGGATGGAGTTAGATATAGCAGGAAAAATAACAATCGAAAGAAAAGTGGTAGAATAATATCAATATCAGATAAAATGGACTTTAAGGCAAAAGGCATCATTAGAAATAGAGGTTCAATACATTTATTAATGAAAGGAAACTCACCAGGAAGAGATGAAAATCTGTAACATATAGATACCTAATAACTTGACTTCAAAATGTATAAAGTTGGGCAGAATTACAAAAGAGAAATTGATACTTTCACAATCAGCAGATTTCTCTGTAACTGAGATATCAAGGAGACATAATTAGAAATGATTTAAATTGACAGTCTTAGTCTAATGGACAAATATAGAACCCTTCACTCAGTCATTGTATTATTCATATTTTCCCTTGGAATATTTAAAAAACTGACCATGTGTTATGCACAAATTAGAAATCGATAGCAAAAATAACTTTCAAAATATTATTTTGTAAATTTATAAACACATCCCTAAATAACTCATGTGTTAAAGAAGAAATTACAAGGAAATGAGAAATGAGAAAATATTTAGAACCTAACAATAATTAAAATAACAACATCTCTAAGTTTCTTGATGCAGTTACAAGAATGTTAAACAGAAAAATGCATTTTCATTTATGGCTCCTATAAGAAAAGATGTAAAGGTCACAACCTATAAAGAATTAAATGGGAGTGCATGGGTGGCTCAGTCGTTAACTGTCTGCCTTAGGCTCAGGTCATTATCCCGGGGTCCTGGAATCGGGCCCCACGTCGGGCTCCCTGCTCGACGGGAAGCCTGCTTCTCCTTCTCCTGCTCTCCCTGCTGTGTTCCCTCTCTAGCCGTCTCTCTCTGTCAAATAAATAAATAAAAATCTTTAAAAAAAAAAAAAAAGAATTAAGTGACCAGCTCAAGAGGTTAGGGAGGAGAGAAAGAACAAAGTAAACTCAAATGAAGTAGAAGGAAAGTAATAAAGATGAGGACAGAGACTAATGAAATAGAAAATGGGCGTAGCAAGCATCAATAAAACCAAAAACTGATTCCTTGAAAAGACTGATAAAGTAGATAAATCTCTGGCAAAGTTGATCAACGTGAAAAAAGTGAAGGTACAAATGAACACTGGTGGAACCAAGTTGCCACACCGGCGGTGGACCCCATATCCAGAATGTTATGTGTGAAAGAGATAGCCTTCTATCTTGTTTAAGCCATTGTCACTATGGGTGTCTGTTTCTCGCAACGGAAACTATTCCCAACCAACTCAGAGGGTAGGCTGGGCGTGGGCTGGGTCTGGTCATCCCAACTATGCCAGGCGGGATGAAGATGGTGGGGGATAGTGAGGAGAGGCTGTACTATGGGTGATCAGGTGAAGCTGCCTCTGAGAAGCAGAAGTGACAGGTGAGGTCACAGCCAGGCTGGGCTGAGGTGGCAGCTCAGACAGTGGCCAGCAGGACAAGCGGTGACTGCAGCCAGTGCCATGACTACTTTCAACAGTCTCCTGGCTTTCCAGGTGGGCTCATCCCAGGGCTGTCTCGTGGAGGCCAGACCCACTGGGCAGGTCTGGTTCCTCTGGGACAGGTGATGTAGAATCTGACTTGTGTTCGCAAGTCCCAGGAAGCCCACCTCAAACTGGTTTAAACAATAAAGACAATATAGTCCCTCATTTAGCTTAGTTCGATCCCACAGCTCCAATTATGGTTCCAAAGATGCACAATATTGGCCCCACGTGGTCTTAGGCTACCCATCCCTGCAACAGCTCCAGATTCTTCTCTGGTGAGAGAAATGGCTTCGGCAGTTCCACACTTCCCATTCTCACCCCACACCACCCAGGGAGAAAAAGAGCTCCTCCTCTCTCTGCCAATCAACATGCCGATTGCAGCCAATCAGGACTCACCTCTGGAGCTGCTGTTAAATTAAGTTGGACAAATTACAGAGCCGTCTTCTCTCCTCATATATTGTAGAGGATGTTAATATACCTAACTTGTAATACTTTCAGGCGATAAATAAAATTAGTATTTACTCACTTAGCACAGTGCCTGACACTGCATTTGATCAGTGGGAGCCGTGAATAGCTATCAGCACTAACACTGAAAACCGGGGCTCCATTCCCACCCCTGGGGTGAGAAATTTGGGCTAGGGCTCTTGGCGGCTAGTTCCTGAGAAAAGGGAGTGGTATCAACACAAAACTCAACACCCTCCCCTCCAGCCCTGGGAGGTAAACTGAGGCGGTGTGCCCTTAATACAGCTGAAGGCACAGGGACCCAGGGAGGGCTAGTCCTTCCTAATCACCCAGAAACCCCAAGGACAAAGAAGCAGAGGTGACTTTGCCCAAACATGACTTTCCTAGGGGGAAACCTCCCTATTTTGTGACCTCCCCCGGATCATACCTAGGCCCCTAGGGTGGGACTGTCCCATTAAATGGCCACATTCAAAGTAAGAGGAGCAAGGAGGCTGCAGAGCTTCCCTCAGGCTTGGCTCCTGGTGGGTGAAGGGGTCATACGCCCTGACAGGCCTTTACCCAAGGAGAAAAATCTTTCTAATAGCCCAGAAGAATGCCCTAATCTGACATCTCGTTTAGCAGATTATTGGGCCTGGCTTTGATCTCTACTGGGCATAATGAGTGCGCCTCTCAGGCCAATCAGCTGTCATTAATTAGCAGCCCGGTCAGCAGCTGGGCCTGCCCAGGAGTGGGGCCCTCTGCTCTCAAATGGGGAAAGTGAGATGTTTGTGAGCAAGTCAGACCCAGCGTGAAGCTATGGGATATATCAGGGTCCCCAGGACCGACCCTGGGCTCTCTCTGGGAAAGTGCGCTAAGCTGGGCGTTCGCGTGACGCACGTGACACACAATGCCACTCAGGGCCTGGGCAGTGAGCGATGGCCTCCGCTTCCTGCAACACCTCACCCGACAGAGAGAAGGCTGCACAGCAGAGTGTGGGACGCCTCCACCCACGCACCATGATGTGCAGGTGGACCACGGAAACCACCTGCTTGTGCATCTGGCCCCCTCCCCCAAGGCCAAAGGTTGCCTCTCTGACTTACTGGCTCTTGGCCCCCTTATCTCCCTCTTCGTGGGCCCTGCCATCCCCCCCCGCCACCACCACCACCATGTGGCCCTTAGAGTCCCTGGGAGCAAAAGAGAGTGGGTGTCGCGTCCTACGGTTTCGGCATCTCTAACAGCAGTGGGACCAGCCTCACGTTCCTACCTTAGGGTTGGGGTTTCAACAGAGACACAACCAAGGACGCAGATGAGGAGAAACTGTATCAGTTTTCCCCGGTCAGAGGCAGTGTCAGGTGCACAAAAACTAGAGACTGAGCGTGGGAAGAGCTGGATCCGTATGCAATCCTCTGCCACTCGATAAATAGCCCTGTGACCCTGAAGTAAGTCCCCTGAATTTCTGTGAATAGTAGTGTTGTCCTTTGCGTGAAACAGGGTTATTTTCCACATAGTGATCGCCCATATGAACTGTCCTTAGTTTTTGCATCACACCAAAACCCTGAGTTAACATGTGTATTTTAAGTGTTCAAAATTACTAATACGTTTTTAAAACAGTGAAACCAAACAGTAAATTGATCTTCATTTCAAAAATTAATGAACGGATAAAACACTAAGTGAAACATTTATGGAAATATAAACATTAAACTTAATGTATCAGAACAAATGATTAGGAGACAAAAATTTTTAAATAATTATTTAAATAATTATTCATTTGACTTATTCGAAAGATAATAGGAAAATGTAACTAACTGTGAAAATTAATTATTATTTGATCTTATTTAGTGCTACCCTAAAAAAGATTACAGGTGTCCTTGTTATGTCATTAACAATTGCACATTAACAATTTGCGTGCAGGGGCGCCTGGGTGGCTCAGTCGGTTAAGCGTCTGCCTTCGGCTCCGGTCATGATCCCGGGGTCCTGGGATCGAGCCCCGCATCGGGCTCCCTGCTCTGCGGGAAGCCTGCTCCTCCCTCTCCCACTCCCCCTGCTTGTGTTCCTGCTCTCGCTGTGTCTCTCTCTGTCAAAAAAATAAATAAAGGGCGCCTGGGTGGCTCAGTTGGTTAAGCGACTGCCTTCGGCTCAGGTCATGATCCTGGAGTCCCAGGATCGAGTCCCACATCGGGCTCCCTGCTCAGCGGGGAGTCTGCTGCTCCCTCTGATCCTCCCCCTCTCATGCTCTCTGTCTCCCATTCTCTCTGAGATTAAAAAAAATTTGCGTGCAAATTTTCCCCACTGCGAGTTCTTTCTGACTCTACACCATTTGGGCCACAGCACGGGGAGAGTTATAAAGTAACAGCAAATTATGTTCTTTGACACCATCACCGTGGCGGGGGAAAATCCATCTCTTGCTTAATAAATTTGAGAAAAGCTTTTCAAATTTTTTTCTGGCAGAAGTGGGCAAAGAATGAGACCTTTTGATTGATAGTAAGCATTTATTTTTTGTTTGTTTGTTTGAAGAAAAGCCTTCTTAACTCTCACCAGGGACGGACAGAGACTGCCACACCATTGGTTGTGTCCATTTTAATGCTCTTGTGCTCTTTGAACTAGAACTAGAGCTTCAGGAGAAGGCGTGCTATGTGGATTGGCGTTTTCTTTCTCCTCTTGGAGAAGTATGGAAACACACCCATACACACAAAGCTTTCTAGATGAGTATCCCCTTGTTCCAGTTGGAATTTTAATTCAAAACAGAACTTACTCTGATATTAGGTTTTTAAAAATATGAACTAATAGCATTACACTAAAAACTGTGAGCAGTTTTTGTGGACAGGGATGATGGTTCCAAAGATGCACAATATTGGCCCCACATGGTCTTAGGCTACCCATGTAGCCTAAGGTGTGTCAGGGAATTAAGGTGGGATATTTTAAAAACACGGAGAGACTAATAAAAACTGGCTTGGCGATGACTTGTTCTAGTTAAGTGGTTTCCAAGTCTTTTCTGCTGTCGGGACCCTCTACTACTGAGGGACTAGAATGTAGAAAACAGCAAAGCAGGCTTTTTGAACCAAATGAGTGGAAGGGCCCAGAGCCCTGCTCTCCTCCTCCCTTACATGACCCTCCCTCCCCCAGACACACTCATGCACATTAACGTAGGAGGGGGTGATGCCCAAAGGGTTCTGGTGGAGAGGAACTCAGCATTCCAGGTGAACTCTGGGCGCTTTCCAGCTCTGAACTTCAACGAGGTCAGGCATGTCCTGGCTCAGTCGCTCCAGCCAGAGGGCTGATGCCAACCTCATCAAGGCCTCTCAGTTCCTCCTGGTTTCCAGGGTGAGGGTTCCTATTTCATGGGAACTGCTAGCTCTCCCATCCATCCTCCTCACCTCACCCCTCATCCTTCCTCATCAGCACTGAGCACTCCTCACCCCTGGACCCTACCTGCTACCACCCCCCTAGTCCCCATCAGTGGCACAGACGTCCCCAAGAAGGATGCATCCGTGGACACACAGGCACCATCCACAAGTCTGCAGAGGGGCTTCCTGGGGCTCATGACTTAGAGATGAGAGAGGGTCCTGCCTGGGTCCCTGCCTCTGCCCTGGTGCATTTATTAATTTATTCAATTCATCTTTTTGCTAAAGGTTTATTAAGCACCACTGTATGCACTGTGCTAGGTGCTGGGGATAGAGTGGTGAGCGAGACAAACACCATCCCTGTCCTCAAAGAGCTTACAGTGTAGGAGAGATGAACATTCAGTTGTTCTTGACAATGGTGTAAAAACGCCCTTCCTTTCTCTGTGGCCCTCCAGTACCGCGTGCATATGCACAAGAGGTGAAATCTAAGAGCCTTTAGGATACCAGCTCTTACCTTCTTGAATTTCTGACAGCCCAAGGGGCCTTGCAAAGGATCCCAGCTGTCTGAGCCTCCGGGACCACACGGAGCATGTGGGCAGTGGCCAAGTTCAGTAGGCCCCTCCCCAGCGCTGCCTCTCTGACTCAGGGCGCCCTCCGAGGAATCTCAAGGCAACCTCCTTTCCCTCACCCCATCCCACAGACAAATGGCGGCAGCACCAGGGTGGATCCAAGTTTTGTGGGGCCAGAGACACATCCAATTTAGGGGGCCCTCCTTAAGAAGCCAAACACAAAATTACAAAACTAGGTTAAAAAAGTGAACATTTATGGAGCACCTACCTGGGTGGCTCGGTCGGTTAAGCGTCCAACTCTTGATTTTGGCTCAGATCATGATCTCAGAGTTGTGGGATCAAGCCCTGCGTCAAGCTCTGCGCTTGGCATGGATCCTGCTTGGGATTCTCTCTCTTCTTGCCCTGCCCCTCCCCATCTCTCTCTCTCTTAAAAAAAAAAAAAAAGTGAACATTTATTTCTTTAAAATGCTTCTCATTCTTTTCTAGAAGTCACATCAACTCCTTCATTTTTAAAAGGTGACAAATAAACACCAGAAAAATATTTTATCTACTTATTTTTAAAGATTTTATTTATTTATTTGACAGAGAGCACCAGCAGGGGGAGAGGAAGAAGCAGCCTCCCTGCAGGGACCCCGATGCGGGGCTCGATCCCAGGATCCTGGGATCATGACCTGAGCCGAAGGCAGACGCTTAACTGACTGAGCCACCCAGGCACCGGAGAAAAATAATATTTTAATAAATTAACTCCCTGACACACCTTTACAATACTCTTTTATATTTTTGGCTGCGTGCTCTCTGACGGCCTCACCAAATGCCTCAGTGACTTCCTGCCATTTTCCACGGAGAGTACAGAATGGCCCTTCCTCTACCATGGCTGGGTGAAATATGTGCTCTGCTGTGCAGAGTTTAGAAAGGTTTATTTCAGGGGCGCCTGAGTGGCTCAGTCAGTTAAGCCACTGCCTTCTGCTCAGGTCGTGATCCCAGGGTCCTGGGATCGAGCCCCGCATCAGGCTCCCTGCTCCGCGGGGAGTCTGCTTCTCCCTCTCCCACTCCCCCTGCTTGTGTTCCCTCTCTCGCTGTGTCTCTCTCTGTCAAATAAATAAAATCTTTAAAAAAAGGGGGGGGGCGCCTGGGTGGCTCAATTGGTTAAGCCACTGCCTTCGGCTCAGGTCGTGATCCCAGGGTCCTGGGATCGAGCCCCACATCGGGCTCCCTGCTCGGCGGGAAGCCCGCTTCTCCCTCTCCCACTCCCCCTGCTTGTGTTCCCTCTCTGTCTCTCTCTGTCAAATAAATAAAATCTTTAAAAAAAATAAAAATAAACCAAAAAAAAGAAAAGTTTATTTCAGCTTCACGACTGATGTCGTGTGAATTCTTAAGATTGCTGTCAGTTGGGGGTAAACCCTCAACAGGTTTCATACGCATTGTAAGATTCCCGAGGACTGGCTTCTGGCTCCAGACACTTCTAACCTTGTTTCTCTACCGCTTCCCACACGCCTCCCCTCCTGAGAGCCATAGCACCCTCCCCGGCCCCATCGCACCAGCTGGGTCAGCACGGGGGGTCGTCTGAGAGCTTGTGGAAACAATTCCTCCTCAAATAACCCTCCCGTTACACCCAAGTGACCCAAGACCTCCTTCGTGAAATGTCACACACGTGCGCTGCCTCGGCACCGCACATCCCATCCGCCCGCTCCAAATGCGTCCCCGACTCCAGGTTCCCTAGGCCGGGTCCCCAAAATGCCACCAGGTACTCCACCGCCACCGGACAGGAGGGAGCACGGCACAGAGGGGACGTCGGGATGAAAAGAAGCAGCGGCCGCAAAGGACTGTGGTCACCAGAACATGCTTTTGCAAGTTTAACAAAAACACGAGACCACGCAAAAGCATTGCCAGGACCCCTCCCGAGGCCTTGGAAAGACCCAAGTGAGTGAGGGCCCAGGGAGCTCTGCGAAGGGGCATGGCCCCCAGAGATGAAAGAGGAAGGAGAGTAAATACTCGGGCAGGGGCCTCGGGGCTGCGGCCTCTGGCACAATTATCTTAACAAGTTAAATTAGCCCCAGATAAACCTGTACCTAATAAACTGGGCGGCCCGCGCCTACAGCCCTCGTGAGGAAGGGGGATTTCAAAGCCCCAAGGCCGGGTCATCGGGGGTGGTTTTCCCCACTCCGGACTATAGGCCAAGGCCGGGCCTGGATGCCACATCTCTCCAAGCCCCGCGAGCACCCACACTGACTCAAGTACCCAGACCCGCCTTCGCCCGCCCCAAGTCCTCTCGAATCCAGCACCACATCTGACAGAACCCCCCACCCCGCCAAGAGCCATTCCCAAACACAGGACCAGGGTCTCCGGGGGCCTGAGCAGGGGAGGCACCCTCTTTGCAGGGGTAGGGTGGGAACGGGAAGGGAACGGGAAGGGAACGGAAAGGCCCTCTCCCCCTCTTCACCCGGAGGGTGGGAGGCACGCTGGGGAGCGCAGGCCAATACCCTTCTTTTGTTGTTGTTGTTTGAACTTTATTGAGGAATAATTGACAACCATAATTGTATGTATTTAAGGTGTACAATGTGATGATTTGATACACACATACTGTGTAGAGTGAGTACCAAGATCAAGAGAATTAATACATCCATCGCCTCACACAGGTAACATAATGAACTCCGTGCTCGTGTTGTAAGAACACTCAGATCTACTCTCAGCAACTTTCCAGGCTGCAAAACTGTATTGGTAACTACAGTCACAGCACATGAGATCCTCAGAACGTACTCTTCTTATCACTGAAAATGTGTTCACTTTGACTTACATCCCCCCCCCCCCCCCCCCATTTTCCCTTCCTCCCAACGGAATGGCAGCCAGCATTGTATTCTGTTTCTCTGAAATCCTGCCTTTCTTCTTCAGGGCTCACGCCCACACCCAGGGGGTCCAAGGCTCTGCAGACCTGGAATGCTCTCTTGTCCTTCCCCTCTTTCATTCTGCACATCTCTTGCATCCGAGGAGCAGGGGGCACTCTGGACCCGACTATGGGACAAGATGCTGAGTCGGATTCAGAGCAGACTGACGCACTGAGCCCTAGGTCTCCCCCGCCTCGCCTGATGTGATGCAGGCTGGACAGCTGGGTGATGTCACCCACTGGCCCCAGCCTCCGCCCCGGGACAGTGGGAAACAGTGTAGGGGTGAGGAGCTGGGTGAGCTCTCGGGGCTCTGAACTTCTAATGGCTGCAGGATTGGCCACAGTCCTGGCTCAGTGTCTGAGCCCCGGGGCCAAGACCTGCCCCAGAGCCCCGGCTCCTAGGTTCCAAGGCAGCACAATCCCCAGATCTCACCAAGGGGCTCGGCTGATGAGCGAAGGGTCTTCTACGAATACCAAGGTGGGAGTCCCAGCCCTGGATTTGAATTCCAGGCCTTGGAAGTTTGGGAGAGGGAGGGGATGTAATGGCCATAAAGACCCTTGGGAGGGAGGGTGAGGTGGTTCATCATTCTGGATAACAAGAACCATGAGCAAGCAGATCAGCTAGAGTTAGCTGGTAGTGGGCCAGGTCTTTGAGGCTCTTCCGCTCAGGAAAACCCTGTTCTCTGTCCTAAGCCGGGGGGGAAGGAAAACAGGAAACACATGTTCTGTAGGGGAGGCGGAGCACCCAGCCCTGAGAAGCTCCCAGGGAGGATCTGCTCCCTTGGATGGGAGTTCCCAGCCACACCTGAGAACCTAGCCCTGACCAGCCTTGAGGGAGAAACGTGCTTATCAAGCTCATACAAAGAACGCAGAGCTGCTAGGCTGACATCTGCTTTCTCACTCATAAAGTCCTGTGCAACTTAGGGCCAAGAGCTTAGCTGGGCTAAGCTAAGCTTAGCTGCTTCCTCCCCTGTCAAATGGAGGTAATTGTCCCTGCCACCCTCTCTACCTTGCCTGGCTCCCTGGCTTTGGAAATAATAAAGCACCACGTATGGGAACACTATTTCTTCCCTCTGCATCCTTTAAGCCTCAGCCTTCAGGAAGCCTTCTGTGATTGCCCCAAAGGGAAGGCTTGACTTGCTCATGTGAGCCCCTTCCCCTCTGGCCTTCACCATCTACCCTTCCTCTTTGAAGGGCCTGATGCATATTCTGCTTCAGACAGAAGTACTAATGTTTGATCATTTTCTCCATAAAATCATGAACAACTTGAGGCCCAGCTGGCCTTGTTGTCCTTCATGTCCTCCTCAGTGGCCAGCAGGTGTGTAAGAAGCCTGGTCAGATAATAAGACATGTCCTGCCCTCAATCCTACCCACACCTCTCACCCTCGGTCCAGCCCTGACCATCGGGGACTTTGGATTTTGCCAGCATAGTGACTAAAGCACATGGGGAGAGCTGCCCAGAAGACCCCAGGAGATCCCTCTGAGACCACTCCCAGCTGCCCCTGGCCGGGACAGCAGGAGCTCCAGGAAGCCTTAGTGGGTCCATCTCCCCACACTCTCTCCAGATCCAGACTGCAGGCCTGGCTTGCTCCCTGAGTTCTGTTCCTACAGGCCAAGCCTGGGTGGTTGGAGGGGGCTGAAGTGTAAGCCTATGGTGCTCACTGTCTCTTCGAGTGTGTCTGCCTGGGTCGCTCCCTAGGGAGGGTCGTGGTTATTTTCCTCTATTCTTTTTCGGGAACCCTCTCAGGACCTGGCTACAGCGACCAGCAGGTGGCAGAACGGTGGGGGCCTGGTAGGGAGAACGGGGGCCCATGGCTGGCTTGGCTCTCCCCTCAGAGTGGAAGCTGGCGAGACGGCCACCAGAAATCGATGCTCTCTCTTCCATTGTGTAGAGCCTTCATTTTCCAGCCACATCTAGGAGGGGCCATGTGACTAGTTCTCGTGGCTGGAGTGGGAGCGTGAGTGGTCACACCAGGCCAGAGGGGTTAAAAGAGGTCGTACCTTCTCCACCAGCTCCTCCCTGTCTGCCCATTGGATGGCCGCAGAGAACTCTGGGCCGTAAGGAAGGGCAGGCCACTAGATGCACAGAGCCTAGATCCCTGAATCACCACATGGAAGGCCTCTTGCCGTCCAGCAGGAACACCCACCTCAGCCCCTTGCAGAGGGGACATTAAAGTCTATTACATTCAGCCACTGACATTTTGGGATGTGTTTCATCAACAAGCATTACCCAAATTAAGTTGCCTTAGAGGAGCAAGACTGCAAGGAAAAGATGGGTTCAACCCTGCACATCCACCAATTTAGGACTTGGGATGTGATCTGAGCCCACTCCCTCGGCCCTGCCCATTAGCTTGACTCCAGCTGGGGGGATGCTCTGCATTCAGAACTGCCCACTCCTCACTCATACTCTAGCTCCCCATCATCAACCCAGACATCCCCCCAAGCCCGCCTATGCCAGGCCCTCTAGGTTGGCATCCTGAGCAGACACCTTCCTGGATTCCCACCTTTGGCACCATGTCCTGGCCAGTACAGGGTCTCTCTGCTCTGCCTCGGAGACTTGCCAGGATCATAGGTGCCACACTTACCTGCTGCCCTCGGTCCTGTCCCTTCCTTCCTCAGAGGCAGCTGAGCCCTATGAAGTCCAGGGGCCGGATGGGTCCATGGCTGTCTCTGTGCCTTGTCCTAATTCATCCTCACAGTGAGCCTGTGAGGGAGATTCCTGGATCACCATCCTGATTCTGCCTCAGTGCTCTAAGTTCCACTTTACAGATGAAAAGACCAAGGCGTGAAGTGGTAAGTAACTAGTTCAGGGGCACACAGCTCATAAGCGGTAGGGCCAGGCCCAGAATCCAGGTCATGCAGAGTCCAGAGCCTGCACGGTGATGTCACTATGCTGTAGGGCCTCACAACTGTAGCTATTCAATAGGTATGTGTTGGAGGATAAAACAAGGCAGACAGATCACCCATGGCCAGACAAAGGCCCCTGGCTCCACAGTGTTAGGTGGCCCCAGGACATTCTGAGAGGTCTTCCTGGAGGAGGCAGCACTCAGGGTCAAGTCACATGATCTCACCGGGCCTGGTTTTCCTTCCAAGATTCTGTCAGTTGCTCAGGGGTGTGTGTGTCTGTGTGTGTCTGTGTGTGTGTGTGAAATTCACATACACTTGGACATAGAAATACACAAGAAGAGGCTTCAGAACAGCTCTGCCTATAGAAATACAATGCCACAAATACCATTTAAAATTCTCTAGTAGCTACATTAAAAAAGGAAAAAGAAACATGCAATATTAACTTTAATAATATATTTTATGTTATGCATTATATTAAGTAATATTACCATTCAAGATGTAATCAATGTAAAAAAATTAGTAACGAGATGTGTTACATCCTTTTTTTTGAACTAAGCCTTCAAAGGCGGGTATCTATTGTACATGAACCACACATCTCAATTCAGTCTAGCAACGTTTTAAGTGGTCAAGAGCCACAAGTGGCTCGTGGCCCACTGCATCGGACCGCAAAGCTCTGCTGAGGGTCTGGGCTTGTGAGGTCAGGCTGCCCCCCGGGAACAAGGCTGTAGGGCGAGGTGGGCCTCCTGCACCCAGGAAGGCACAGATGCTTGGGCCTGACCTCGTCGAGAGCTACACAAGTCTGTAAGTAGCATGCAAGGTAATAAATGCTGCATTAACACAAGCCAGTATGTGTTAAAATTCGGGGAAAGCAGCGGATGGTTTTAATTCACTGCAAGATCGGCATGTGTTTGTACTTTCCTATTTACAGTAGGCCTTGTAGGAAGGCTTGCAAACAGTTCAAGGAGCATCAAGGAACCCAGCACTCACTCGATGCAGCTGGTTCTGTGTTCCCTGATTACCCCAGACCCCCGGGTTACAAGCAAGCACAGATTCAACCCAGAATGTTTTCACGACCGAGGGGCTCAATCTATGAAATGTAAAAGAAATCCGAGCAAGGAGCCAGCTTGGGAAATTGTTGCCAGCTGTGGTATGTGGGAGCAGGGGTGGGGGTGGGACCCCAGAAGGAAGCCCTGAGCCCTGCCCTGTATTCTCTGGCATCCCTGTCTGGCCCTGGAGGTACCACCTAAGAGAGAAGATTCAAAAACTCAAGTTGGCCTGCAGAATGAGAGTGATATGATCTGCCAGAATCCAGTGGAGGCTAGGCTTGGGACCTGGGTGGTCACACGGGGTCCTTCACTAGAAGGGTCTGTGCTCTGAGAGGCTCCGCACTCCGTTTAATGCTCTGCTGTCACCATCCTGGAGGTCTTAATAGTTTTTGAACCAGGGGCCCTGCATTTTCATTTTGCATTTGGCCCACAAATTTTACAGCTGGCCCTGAGTGGAGGCCACTGCAGGAAGCAAGAAGCCCCTTCTGCGTGGGCGTCCCCTTCTGGGGAGGGGCCCGGCATTCCAGTGGCCTTTCCAGGGGCCAGTCTGCTGGTCCAGGCTCTTCACACAGTACAAGGAGAGACCATCTGGAGGAAAGACCAGAGTCGGCCTGACAAGGATTGCCTGGGACCGCCCTGGAGAAAGGCACCAGGATGTTGTGTATTTTCCAAAGTTCCACTTACAATGGTCTCTTTTCATTTAAAGAAAATACCGCAACCATTTCCTAGCAAAGGTTAAGTCTTTACACTTAAAAAAAAATGTTTTTTAACCTGCCAAGGAATGTGCTTTTTTAAGCTGGCTTCCTGCCCTTCCCGAAGCCAAGAGTCCCTCCCCCTGCTCACAGGGAGAGCCCTGGGGTCCTCTAAGAGTGGTGAGTGGCCAGACAGCCACTGCCCCAAGCAGGTCAGGAATGGGACAGAGGGCAGAGGACCAGGCGGCCAATGCCCGGTGGCCATCCCCTGATGTACCCAGAACCAACCAATCAGGACAAGAGCTCCTGAGGACAGAAATCCACAGAATACCCCTCAAAGCCCATTTCAGGCTGGGACCTCCACCTCCTGCACGGCCATAAGCTCTTCCTGCACCTTGTCCAAAGGGTGCTGGCCCCTCACTTGCACCTTCCGGCCCCTGTCTCCCTTTCAGGAAGCGAAGAATCCAACTGGGTGTGAGAGAGTGAGTTTGGGGCAGGCCCCCTGCGGGGCAGGAGGCCTGGGCAATGGGACAGGAGGTGCCCTGGGGAGGAGGGGGCCTGTGTGAGCTCCCTGCACACCTCGCTGGGTGATCTGCGGGCCTGGGCGGACTCTGCCTGGCACCTGTGCCCCCTTCCTGCACCCTCACTGCTCACAGATGCCACTCGAGCCATCCTGGCCTCCCCTCCAGCTTCATCCATGCTCTGGCCTTGATTGCTTTATTCCCATCAGCGTGCAAACACATCCGAATTCCAAAGCCAGACTAAATCGAAAAAAATCCCTCTTGCCCATTCGCCTCCCGTTTTGCCCTGAAAGCAAACTTTCTGGAAAGAGTTGTCTCTCCGTGCAATCTCCAGATCACGTTCCCCTGTTCTTTCTCACTTTTTAATTTTTTTAATGTAAACGTAATGAATTTCCCAAAGTGGCTGCACCATGCGGCCGGGCCAACCGTCCCGCAAAGTAGAAACACGTGAGCAGTAGCCCGGAAGCCCTGTCCACGCCCTTTGCAATCACCACCCCCTCCCTCCCACCCAAATGTCACCCACCATCCTGACCTCTGACACCGAACATGAGTTTTGCCTGGTGTCCAGCATTATATAATCCGAATCATGCCGCGTATACTCTTATGTGTCTGGCTTCTTCGTTCGATATTATGTTTGTGGGTTTCACCCATGTTGTTCGACGTGGCTAAATAACCATTCTCATTGCGGGCTGGTATCCACTGTATGAATATACCAATATTTGTTTGGCCATTCTATTGATGATGGACATTTGGTTTCGGGGTCCGATATAAAGCTCCAAAGGCCATTTGCATACATGACTTTTGGGAGTCCTATGAATGCATTTCCAGGGGGTGTACAGCTAGGCGTGGGCTTGCTGGGTCATAGGGTATGCACGTGTTCATATAGTTTTCAACTTATGCCGTCACCAGCAACGTGTAAGAGCTCTCGGGGCATCACATCCTCACCTCTGCTCAGCATTACCAGTCCCACCGCAGCGTCGGCTCCTGCCTGGCTCTCCAGCCACTGGCCTACTCTACACTTTTAGGACATGTCAGCCTCCGTAACCGCATGAACCAGTGAGCCAATTGCTTAAAATCTCTCTTTCTCTCTTTATGCACACACACACACACGCACACACACATAAACTAACACACACATCCTGTTGGTTCTGTCTCTTCTTGCCTAAGAGTGCTTTCAATTAATGTATGTTAAATTTTATTAAATAATGTTCCTGCACCAATTAGGATGACCTTATGCTTTTTCCCTTTATCCCATTAATGCGATAAACCAAACTGATTGCTTTTCAAATGCTAAGCCAATCTTGCATTTCTGTAATAAGCCAAATTTAGTCACAATTTAGTATCTTTTGTGTATCTCTGGATTTGGCTTGTTAATATTTCTTTAGGGAACTTTGCATCTATATTCATGAGACAAATAGGCCTGGAATTTTTCCTTCCTGTAATGTCCTTATCAGGTATCAAGGGTTTATTAGACTCAGAAAACAGATTGAGAAATGTTTCCCCTTTTCCTATTATTTGCAAAAGATCATGTAATACTGCCATTATTTCTTCCTCTAATGCTCGGTAAAATTCGCTACTAAAGGTGTTTGGGCCTAGAGTTCCCTTTGCAGGAAGCATATATTGGGTTGAGTAAGGATTCAATTTCTCTCTTTCTTTCTTCTTTTTTTTTTAAGATTTTATTTATTTATTTATTTATTTATTTATTTATTTATTTAATGAAGAGAGAGAAAGCACAAGCAGGGGGAGTGGCAGGAAGAGGGAGAGGGAGAAGCAGGCTCCCCACCAAGCAGGGAGCCCCATGCAGGGCTTGATTCCAGGTCCCCGGGATCATGACCTGAGCTGGAGGCAGACACTTAACCAACTGACTGAGCCACCCAAGACCCCCTAAGGATTCAATTTCTGTAAGTTTTGAGTTTCCAGATTTTCTACTTGTGGCAAATTTCAGTTGTGTTTTTTCAAGCAATTGGTCCATTTCATTTATCAAACACATCAGCATAAGTTGTCCATAATATCTTCTTACTGCCTGTTTAATAATAGAATTATTATTCCATTATTGTAGAATCTCAATTCCCTACCTCACTGTTGGTATCAATTACTCATTCTTTCTTCCTCTTCCTCCACCCCCCCATTCCCCCTCCCCCTTCCCACTCTCTCTCTCCTTCCTCTCCCTCTCTCCCTCTCCCCCTTCCTCTCTCCATGATTGAATTTACCAAAAGCTTGTTAATTTCACTGGTATTTTCATAAGACCAACTTTGCGGTTCCTTTCTATTGCTTGTCTGTTTTCGATTTTATTAATCTGTGCTCACATCTTCATTATTTTTACCATTCTACTTTCTTTGTGTTTAATTTGCCTTGGATTTTGTTTCTTTGGGTTGAATTTATTTTTCTAACCCCTTGAGCTGGATGTTTGAATCATTGATTTTCAGCCTTTCTTTTCTAATGTAAGCATGTAAGGCTGTAAATTTTCTTCTAAGTCTGGCATTAACTACATCGTACATGTTCTGCAATGTACTCTTTTTACTATCATTTAGTTAAAAATATTTCCTAATTTCCATTGTGAAATTGTCAAAGAAGACAATTGTCAAAGAAGAATTTGACCATCAGTTATTTAGGAAAATGAATGAATCCCCGGTTCTGTGTCAGTGGGTTCCTCCCCAGACCCCACCAGGCAGGTGATGTGTTCGCCAGCCACTCCTCCCCATTCCAGAATGAATTCCCAAACCCCTCAAACAAAACCCCGTAACTACATGATCGGCCTCCCTGGATCCTCCCTGGGCACCCTGTACCCAGCCCTTAGAACCCAGGCTAAGAAACACATAGCCTCCAATGCCACCTCACGCCCGGTCTTTGGGTGAGTATGTTCCAATAACACATGCGGGGGTGTATACGGGTAGGTGGCAGTGAATAGCCACATGATAATTAGTTTAGAAAATGCTTCTATTGTAAAATAGAGGAAAACACTTGGACATAATAATCAGACGTTGTGCCTTTCCTATCAAGATCTGAGGCGAAGAGAAGAACTGTACCTACCCGGCGGTGGCAGAAAGAAGGCTCTGGGCACAGCCCGCTTCATTAGCAGAATGTACGCTGGCTGGGAGCCCCACCCCCACCCCCACCCCCCAGGCTCCCGGCCAGCCTGTGGTGGAGCAGACGGCAAAAAAAAACAGAGCTATGAAAACAGGCCCGCTGAACTCCGTATTCTAAATCCAACGTTGGGAAGTTAGGGAAACTAAGAGTTTCCTAGGCAGCAAGCCCTAAGAAGAAAGGGCATCGCTGGCGTGCACCCAAGAGGGATTCAAAATGGTCTGGAGCAAGCGGAGGGTCAGAAGAAAGGGCAGAACTTGGACATGCTGGAAACCTGATCGAGAACGTGGACCGGAACATTCCTTTCTCAGTCTCCCATTGAAGAAGGATTGGCAATTAACACGAGACACAAACCTTGTATTGTCTGAGATTGCCACGGATAGGACTCCCGAACTGTTGAGGAAACAGTGTGTTTATAGCTCATCTGTATAGAGGTGAGCCTCCTCTCAACGAATCCCATCTGCTGCCATCACCAAGTTCTGAGTGACGATCCCCCTCAGACACCGCTGAGGAGACGCGGGTGGACCAGCGGGCCCACCTAACCATCTCAGGGGAAGCCCCTGGGTCCGGGGCGGGAAGGCGTGTCCACAGCCCCCCCTCTGTGGCCCTCGCCCATCTGGGACCTGTCGCCTGGCTGGCCCACACAACACATGTGCTGCAACTGGTCTCTCCCTGTTTCTAGAAAAAGATAACCATGCCCTGAAAACTCACCCACTGATCATTAGAGGAGGAAAAAGAGACTCAAAGGATTCTGAACACCAGTTTGCAAATGGCCAGAAAGGTGTCTGTTGCAGTGAATGATTATTTCTGGCTAAGAGGAGAGAACCCATTTCTCTGGCGTGTCCAGGTGGCTCCTTGGTGCTCTCAGGCTCCTCTCTCCCTGTCCCACCTCCCAAGGAAGATCGGGGTCCCAGCAGCACTGGCCTTGGAACAGATGACAAACACTGCCCAGGCCTCTGCTGGTGGCCCTTGCAGGGCAGGGAGGACTCTGGAAGGCTCGAGCTAACTCCAGGCTTCCAGCAGCATCCTCTCCTCTTGGCCCCAGAGAGCAGAAGGGCAGCTGAGGGGAAGCAGAAATGAGCTTTTGGGTTTTCTGCAACTGCTTTGATTTTTTTGTTTTTCAAGAAGAAAACACTCAGCCCCAATCCCGGGGGAAACAGGGAGGACAGAAGCAAAGGCTATTTCTGAGCCTGCTGCCTCCCCCAAAAGGAAGGGTGTGAACAGCGCAAAGAGAGTCCAGCCCTCGCTTCCTGGAATGGAGCATGAGGGCAGCCCTTTGCATTTTGCAACCATTCTTCAATCCCGGAATCTCATTACTGGTCCTCACGATAACCCTAGCAGGGGAGGCTGGAGAAGGGGTGGTATCCCCACTTTACAAGTAAAGAAATTGAGGCTCTGAAGCATTAGCTAACTTCTGAGAAAGAGATGGAATTCAGATCCTAAGGCAGGTCCTGTGAGTTCACATCTCCCACCGCATCCGCACCTCCACATGCCTCTCGGGTCTTTTCCCTCTTCACACCCCTGTGCCCAGGCTGAGCCCCTGCAGGCCAGCACCCGAGAGAGGGCCTAGCTCAGAGGGGAAGAATCCACTCCGTGACCCAGCTCTGCCACCATCCGGCTATGTGGCCTTGGACACATCCCTGATCTCTCTGGGCCTCAGTTTCTTCGTCTGCAAATGCCTACCCTTATCAATCGATGGAGGGGCAAGTAAGGTACCATATGTGAAATGGCTTCGCAAATTCTAGTATATTCTACCAATATGGGTGATGTCTAGTATTACCTTCATGACAGGAGTGAGCAGAAGCATTCCCTGCTTCAAATGATCTCCCTCTCCTTTCTTTCCTTGGTGATCCAGCCTCTAGTGAGTCTTATTAAAGGGCAGATTCCCCTGGGAGGGGGTACACCTCTAACCGGTATCAGCCATGAGTTCCTCAGAGCCAGTGAGTCCATCAGCCACCCAGGGCTCTGGGGGGAGCTAACGGCAGAGGGGGTTCAGGGCCCGCCTCCACAAAAACCATGGGATGCGTCACACAGGAGATGGTCGAAATGGTGTCTCCAGGCCCCCGGCAGGCAGCCTTCCTTTCAGTTCCGCACTCTGAGGGTCCTGGGAAGTGGGCTGACTGGGAGTAGGGAAGAGCTCTCCTGCTCCTCAGCCACCCCCAGCCCCACTCACCCACCCACCCATGCCGAGCTGCCCAGGGCCCTTCCCGCTGACCACCCTGTCCCCAACAGGGACGCCTTATGGGAGCAGTGCAGAGACCCCACCCTTCCACAGAGGGATGGGAGGAAGGAGACCCAGCTCATCCCAGAGGTGCTCCCATGCCAGTCCTCCACCCGCCCAGGGACACAAGCCAGGCTGCTTCCTCCATGTGCGCCCTCTCTTGCTGCAACTGTAGAGGGGGGGCCGAGGCCAGCTGGGGACAGAAGGGGCTGCTGGTGGTGTACGTAGGTCTCTCACCTGGGTCACTCTTCCCACCCCTTTCTGAGCTCCCATCCCCCCTCCAGGAACCTCTCCCCGCTTCCCACAGTTCCCCAGCGCCTTCCTACAGCCTGGCTCTCGTGGTCACAAGGGACTTATTGTGCTGAGGCCTTCATAGCTTAATGTGGGACCTTCCTGACGTCTGCGCTGGGCCCAAGGGCAGGGGTTCCAATGGCGGAATATTAGGCACCTTGAAAGGTGGGGCTGAAGTGATGGGGAAAGAGGCCTTCCCTCTCCCCTCCCGTCCCCTGAGCCCGGCCACCACCCCCCTGCCCCACCCCCGCACCTGTTGTCAAGCCAGCCCAGCGCAGTGGCCCCAGGAGCTGCGAAGGGAGTGCTCTGCAACCTATAAATTAACAAAATGGGGCTGAGCAAGAATTTGCCTGGAGGGCTCGGGGAGGGGGTGTCCCAGCTCCTTTAGAGGTAGGGTGGATGCCAGGCACCTTGTCAGATGTCCTGTCACGATTCATAGCTCATTCACTCAGGTTCACCCGCGCAGCCCCAACCAAGAGCCACCCAGCTGAAGGAGGAAGAAATAAAAGAAGACAAGTGTGAGGAAAGCGTTTTCTAGCTCTTTAATAACTGTTCTCCTAGGTTCTGTTTATTCTGTGCGAAGTATGTTATAAAAATATTCTGCAAGCAAAGAAAGAAAAAAAAGCAGGGAAGTCCTTTTAAAAACAGGTTTGAGGTGCAGAACAGGTTGATCCTATCAGCCTTAGGAAAACAGCTCCTGCAGCAAAAAAAGGTTCATGGATGCCTGTGTTTGCATTCCCTGGGAGGCGGGCAGGGGTGACGGTGAGGCTCAGGGGAGACAGAGGCCCCGGTCTGTGAGAGCAGCTGCCGGTCCTGCTGGGATCATACCTAGGTGAGCAGAAGACACGGCAGCTTTTCTCTGCCATGGTCTGGTCCCCATTAGCACTTCGTCCTGCAACGGGTCCGGCTGCTAGCGGAGGCAATGAACCCTTCCTGAAAGGGGGCACCACACCTCTGCTCGTGACCATGTGACTCGCAGGGATTTCAGTGGGAGGGCCATCCTTCCCCACCCCACTGATGTGGCCACTGTGCATCCGGCGTGGCCAGTGGCATGAGAACGCGGGACATGTGCTACATTCAAGCAGATGTGCTGAGAGCCAGTGTCAGAGTCCGCCAGCTCTCTTATTCTTTCTCCTGTCCTGAGAACCATGTGGTCTACACTGGGGCTGTTCCTTCAGTCGGGGCCCCAGACTGAGAAGACACGGGGCAGGGCCCAGCTGACCACAGCCAACAACATGGGACGTGAATGAGAAAAACGCTGCTGGTTTTTTTGTTTTGTTTTGTTTTTAAGATTGTTATTTATTTATTTGAGAGAGAACAAGAGAGCACAAGCAGGGGGAGTGGGAGAGGGAGAAGCAGACTCTTCTGCTGAGCAGGGAGCCCGATGCGGGGCTCGATCCCAGGACCTCGGGATCATGTCCCGAGCCGAAGGCAGACGCTTAATCGACTGGGCCACCCAGGCAACCCAAGACACTGCTGTTTTGAGACACAGAGCTGTGGGGCTGTTTGTTAGTGCAGCCTTATCTAGCAAAGGCCGACTGACACAGGGCTTTATACTCCTCTCAGTCGTCTAAAGTAGTGGCCTGAAGTCCATGGCCAGAGAAGCCTGCTCTGCTTTCTTGATCTTGTGCAGACTTCACCTTACCCTTGGCCCCCTAATGTCTGACTGGGACTCTCACTGGATGCTCAGCACAGCTCGTCTACCCTATGACCCTTGGCTGTCGGGCAACTTCATTCCTATTGCCACAAGCCCTCTGGTAAACTTCCCAGTCACACACTCAGCTACTTTCCAGCCCTCTTTGGGCTCACAGGGACACTTCTCAGGCCCATCCAGTGGAGAAAGCTGACCTGGGGCCTCCCTCTTCCTAACTCCCACTTCCTAACCCACAGGTTGGTACAGAGGCAGGCTTCTAAGTGACCTCCTCTAATCCCCCACTGGTTGGAGTGAGACCCCTCTCTTCTCAGCATCCCCTCAGCCACACCAGCACTGGGCCCTGGGTGGAAGAAATCAGAGCACACACCACAAGCCCCTTGCTACTCTTACCATGTTTCCTCCATGGCCCTGGGCTGGGAAGGGGTGGCTCTTCATTGTCATTACCTGAGCCCTTCCCACATGGGGAGTGGTCAACTCTGCTATCTAATCCACCAAGGCTGACCCTGCATATGTTAAAGGAAGGTCGTTTAGCAATCCCTTCATTTCCACAAAGCCTGGATGTCCAGACCATCATCTCAATAATGTAGTCAGACAGTCAGCTTGAGCCCCAAAGATGACCACCCACCCACCCCTTCCCTGTGGCAGCATCTGATGGCTGGTCTTCTGAGATGGGAGCTGCAGGAAAACCTGATGGAAACAGTGATATTAAAAAGAAATCAATTCAGGGGCGCCTGGGTGGCTCAGTCGTTAAGCGTCTGCCTTTGGCTCAGGTCATGATCCCAGGTTCCTGGGATCGAGCCCCGCATCGGGCTCCCTGCTCTGCGGGAAGCCTGCTTCTCCCTCTCCCATTCCCCCTGCTTGTGTTCCCTCTCTCGCTGTGTTTCTCTCTGTCAAATAAATAAATAAAATCTTTAAAAAAAAAAAAAAGAAATCAATTCAAATGTTTAGGATGGTAAGTTTTATATTATGTGGGTTGGTTTTTTTTTTTTTAGATTTATTTATTCATTCGAGAGAAAGAGAGAGCAGGAGGGGCAGAGGGAGAGGAAGAGAGACTCTTGAACAGATTCCACACTAAGCACAGAGCCTGACGTGGGGCTTGATCCCACAACCCTGAGATCATGACCTGAGCTGAAACCAAGAGTTGGATGCTCAACTGACTGAGCCACCCAGGAGCCCCATGTGTTTTCATAATTGTTTTATATCAGTTCAAATTCAACTCTATTTTGCCAATTAATTTTCCCCTTACATTACCTAGACCCTTACACAGAGAAGTTATGAAACAGGGTGGGCTGGCAGCAGTAAGCACCTAAATAGCCACTTCTCTTAAATGTTGCTCTTTGTGGTGTTTCTGTTTTCTCCTTCTCTGGGGTTCTTAGTCCTCCCGAGGAGGGGAAGGACACTTCACTGTCACCCAGATTGCTGCAATGGGGCTTAAAAATGGCCCTATCCATCCCATGTGACCTTCTGGCCCCAGACCCCAACAAAATCACAGACGAATGGAGCTTGGGAGCTTTGACATAAGCACTAAGATGCTCACTGTTATTCAGCAATCAGGTTGGCTGCATAGAACAGAAAACCCCAACAACAGTGGCTTAAACAAAATAGGGAAGCATCTCTCTCACATAATAAAAACATCAAAGGTTGGAAATTCAGAGCAGTCTAGCATCCGCACGATGTTAGCCAGGTCTCAGGCTCATTCTAGCTCTCTCCTCCGCTAATGTAGGGTGAGACTTTTAAATTCACGATCACAAAATGGTTGCCGGAGTCACCACCATCACACCCACAGACCAGGCAAGAAGGAGGGCCGAGGGCTCTCGTGTGCACCCTGTTTGAATGTCTCTCCCTTTTATGGGAATTTTGTGGAAGCCCAATCCAACTTCTGCTTATATCTCATTGTCCAGAACTGCGTTGTGTGGGGACCCCTAGCTTCAGATGAGGCCCCAAAATGTAGTATTTAAGCTAGGCCAATTGCCAACCCCCAAAAGTCAAGATTCTAATTAGTAAGGAAGAGGAGGAGAGGGAGAGTTAGTCGGGAACTGGAAGCCCCCGTCACTCATTCCTAACGCCAATGTTCCCTTTACTGGCCCCGAGGCTGATGGCTTCCACGGTCTGTCTCCTCTCTCTCCTCCTATCATCCTGTGTCGGTCCTTCTCCGTGCCCTCAGATGATAAACCCCTTCGCAAACAGAGACAAAATGCTACTCTCCCCCCTAACCCAACCTTCCAATCCTACAGTCCTAGTTCAATAATGCTTATTTTCAAATAGAAAAAGAAATGACTCACTATTAACTATATACAGATGATCCCTGACTTATGGTGGTTCAGCTTATGGTTTTGGGGGGTTTTGTTTTTGTGTTTTGACTTTGTGATGGTGCAAAAGTGATACCCGTTCAGTAGAAACCAAACTTGGAATTTGGAATTTGGAATTTGGACCTTTCCCCAGGCTAGCAGTCCGACCCTCTCTCCTGGTGCTGGGCGGTGGCAGCCCCAGCTCCCAGCCTTTCGATCACCAGGGTCAACAGCCCACATCCTTACATCCACTCTGCACCCCTGCAACCATCCTGCATCTCACTTTCAGTACAGCATCCGATCAATTACCTGAGATATGCAACACTGTTATAAAAGAAGCTTTGTGTTAGACGATTTTGCCCAACCTTAGGCTAAGGTAAGTGTTCTGAGCACGTGTAAGGTCAGCCGGCCTAAGCTATCACGTTCAGTGGGTTAAGTGTATTCAATGCATTTTTGACTTACTATTTTCAACTTCTGATGGGTTGGTTTATCAGGACCTAAGTCTAGGAAGATTTGTATGCCTTGTGTTGCCTCCAATTACTTAACCTGAATCACTATTCTAACCCGTTTTATAATATTACATTTCAAAAGGGCACGCAGTAGTAACTCCTTAACTCGGTGGGTGGGTCGTAAACTCTCAAGAATCTGGAAGCGCCCAATCCAGTGACCTTGGTGCAGGGGGTGCCCTAATGAATTGTGAGATTTCTGACCTGGGTTCTCCTGTTTATCAGTAACCACACAATAGTAATTTGATCCCTTTGTGATGCTTTAAAGTTTACACAGCTCCTTCAGCCACATTATCTCACTCAGTCTTTTAAATAACTCTTTTAAGTAAGTAGGCTTTCTGTAATTATGCCTTTTTTTTACAGATGATGAAATGGGGACTAAGTGAAGGTACGCGACTTGCCCAAAGGCATGCAATGAGTATTTACACTGGAACTTAAATGGAGGTCTTTGGACTTCAAGTCTGGGCCTTTTCTAATGTAGTTTTGCCCAGTGGAAACAGAACACGTGCCACATATGTAATTTTACATTTTCTAGTATTCCTTTTGAAAAAGTAAAGGGAAACAATGACATTAATTTTAATAATAAAATTTTATTTAACTCAAAATATTGTACTTTCAACATGTAATCATGATAAAAATTATTAGCTAGATATTTTACATTCTTTTTCTTTTTTTTAGTCTTTGGAATTCAGTGTGTTTCTTATATTTTCAGCACATCCCGGTTCAGACAAACCGCATTTCAGGTGCTCAAAGCCACACAAGGCCAGTGGACCTTGTATTGGAAAGGTCAGCTCTAATGTTTGAAGGGTCCATTTAAATTTAAAACTAAGCTCTGAAATTTCAGATTTCATGACCAATAGTCCTGGAAATCATCTGAAAAATTATCTTTTGTTGATACATTTTTGAGGTAAAGAACTGCGTCTCCAGCAATAGTCCCTATGGAAAAAGGGGGGGGGGGGGGGGTCTTTGCCTAGATCCATCGCAAAGCACCACTGCCATCTGGTGGCAGCCTCCTGAATTGCAAGCAAATTCCGCAGGACGAAATCTTCCAGATTCTAGGAATGTGTTTTTTCCAAGGCATGTTCTTCTGACTGCATCTGATTTACCACGGGAGTTTATTAAAAGTGCACACAGCTGAGGCCCCCTCCAAATCTGGGAGTCAGATCCCAAACACCCACATTTTTAATAAATTTCCCGAGTGATCATCATGTATACTAAAGCTTGAGAATCCTTCATTTAAAAAACATGCCTCCATAACGCAACCATAGAACATTCAGAGGCAGTATATGTCAGAAGGGGACTCATTTTTGTCAAGATGCTGCTCTGGTATTTTGTGGACCATTTCTTTCTCTTTGTAGTCTGCTGGGTTCTATGGAGTTGTGTGTTGTTCCTAAATAGAAAAAACACCCAGCACCCCCACATGCCCAACACACACAGAAAGCTGAAAAGAATCCATAATCCAATCACTTTTAAAAGACTAAAAGAGGGGCGCCTGGGTGGCTCAGTTGTTAATTGTCTGCCTTCAGCTCAGGTCATGATCCCAGGGTCCTGGGATTGAGCCCCACATCGGGCTCCCTGCTAGGTGAGGAGCCTGCTTCTCCCTCTCTCACTCCCCCTGCTTGTGTTCCCTCTCTCGCTGTCTTTCTCTGTCAAATAAATAAATAAAATCTTTTAAAAAAAAAAATAGAAGACTAAAAGAAGGGGCGCCTGGGTGGCTCAGTCGTTAAGCGTCTGCCTTCTGCTCAGGTCATGATCCCAGGGTCCTGGGATCGAGCCCTACATCGGGCTCCCTGCTCCACAGGAAGCCTGCTTCTCCCTCTCCCACTCCCCCTGCTTGTGTTCCCTCTCCGCTGTGTCTCTCTCTGTCAAATAAATAAACAAAATCTTTAATTAAAAAACAAAAACAAAAAACAGTATTTAAAAAAAAAAAAGACTAAAAGAAAAAAGTTTACATGCCATCCCTCCCCTCTCCATGCAACCTTGTTCACAAATACGTACAGCTCAAGGCCACACCTGAGTCAGCCTCTGCTGGACCCTGCCCCCTGCTCCCTCCACACTCTGCGATTCAGCTCACAGCCCTCGCCTGGCTCTGAGACTTTGCAAATGTTGTTCCTTCCATCTGGAACAGCACTCTACATCCTCCCTCCTGGATGGCAACTCATCCTTCAGGAGGTCCCCCAGGGGCATCTACTCAGGAACCCCCCCTGGGGAGGCCCCGAGGCTGGGCTAGGTGCCCCCACGTTTCATCCTGAAGTGCCCTGCATGGTGGATTGTGCAGGGTCTGACCTCCCCACACAGCTTTAAGCTCCCAGGGGGGCAAGAGTGTCTCTTTTCTCTGTGTCTCCACAACCTAGCAAAAAGCGCCACAAAGCAGGGCATTTAAAAATACTTGCTGAGTGAATAAATGTTTTCCGAGGCAACAAGTCGTCTGGTCTTTGAAATAACAATAGTGACCATGTGTCTGGAAGAGACTCACAAGGCAGCCCTCCTGCCCCTACGTGCATTTTGCAGCCGTCTCCCGGAGCCATGGCAACAGCACGTGACAGCTGTGCTATGGGACTTGGGGCAAGAGACTGTGGGAGGGGCTGTGATGCGGACACCCACGACGGCGGGGGGGGGGGGGGGGGGGGGGGGCGGGCAGACAGGGAGGGGTGCGGGGAGGGGGCAGGAACACAGCAACCTGGGAGCGTCCTCACCACCTCCCAGGAAGGGAGCCATTTCCCCAGAGGACAGAGGCCTGTCACATCTCGCCCGGCTAATCTGACAGAAGCCAGCTGCCTGGCTCGCTTGGCCTGCCCCCGGGAAGGCGGGTTCGGGCTGAGAACCACAGGCTGCTGTGTGCCCCCAGGGACGGGGCACAGGGGGAGGGTAATTGACTTGTCTCCCAAATTTATTTATTAATTCCTAGCTACCCCATTTGATGTGGTTTCCAGGAGGCACCCCGTTGAAATCTGCCCCCTCCCTCGCCGCCCCCCCCACCGCCCCGGCAGAACATGTTACACTCACACCACAGAGTCCCCGGGGAGGTGGGTGAGACCAGCCCTGCAAGGAAGACGGTGTGCGGCCCGGGGCCTGGAGAGGGGGCCCGTCGTGGGGGCAAACAGCCCATTGATGAGTGGGCTCCCAGCAGAGGGGCTCCCAGCCCCCCACCTCAGGCACCGGGGGGGCACTCAGGAGGCCTGGGTTAGGGACAGCCCCGCCGCCTCCTGGGATGATGCAGGGTACACCTCAGGACAAGTCTCACCTTTCTGCTTCAGCTCTCCAGCTGTGGGACGGAGAAACCAGTGACGGCTAATGCACTCCAGAAGGCTGTGCGAGAAGATGGAATGTGACAAGGGGCGGGAAACTGCCACTACCAGCAAAGGGGGGGCCCCAAACCGGCAGGAGCTCAAACGTGGGGCGGTGTTCCACATGGGCAGCGGGGTGGGTCTCTAAGTGCTCACCTCAAGCTACTGAGACAGTCAGCTTTATGCTCTCCCGACCGTCCGTGTTGCCTGCAATTAGCACAAATGAGTTATAAGCAGGGAAATACTAAAATAAGCAAAAGATGGGAAGATTGTGGCCCAGGGACCGAGCATGGGCCTAAATCTGCATCCTGCAGGAGGCAAATCTTTGGGGCTGAATCCCGACAAGCAGGGAGGTTACAGGGTAAAAGGAGAAAGGGGGTCCTCCACCCACCTCAGCCCCAGTCAGGAAGGAGCCCCGACCTGAGGGAGAGGGGTGGAGCCCTCGGGGTAAGAGGTGGGGTTGCTGACTTGGATGAGCACAGCCTCAGATAGCAGCCAGAAGGAATGGGAGTCAGGACCCCGTGAGTCTCCACCACCTTCTAACTCACATGTAGCCTTGGTAGAATCAGCACAGACAACATCTGGGTAGCTGGTGTGCTGGGAGAGGGGTGGCTCCCAATCCTTCAGACCCTAAGGAGACCCTTAGTGACAGCCCAGGAAGAGGGGAGTTGACTCCATAGGCCAGGCGTCCTTGATGCTCCTTCCCACACGGTGGCCCTGGTCCCAGGAATGTTTCTGCATGTGCAGCCCAGGCGGGGCTTCGAGCCGAGGCTGCAGGCTGGGCCCCGCAGACCCTGACCACGAGGAGACGTGACCGGCTGCTTCCCCCCGCACGCACACACACTGCCCTGGCCCCTCAGTAACTGCTCGCTCCCTCCATCCTCTGGAGAAGGGGCTCATGAGGAAGAAAATGTTCAAAGGTCTCACCGTGGGCAGCAAGCCAGGGTCCCGGGAATCTAAGATATAGATGTGCTCGCAGAGGTGCCTGCCCTTTGAGATTCTAAAAGAACTGGCCCAAATCCCATCACTTACATTCTGCCTACCCGTCTTTGCCTCTGAGCACCACTTCAGCTGAGTAGATCAGAGGGCAGAGAGCATCCCTGCACATGTTCGGGGCCCCACCTCCACACGGACAGGCTCAAACGCCAGAATCTACCCTTTCCCTCTGCTCCCCCACCCAAGGATGCTCGCACAAGGCCACTGTGTGTGGAGCGAGGCCACTGAAGTTTGGTGGGGGGGGGGGGGGGCTTCACCATTGCCTGTGGCTCTGTCATCTACAGCCTTTCAAAGCCTCCAGCTTTCTCACTTTCCAGTCTCATCCCCGCCAGCCCGCCTCCATAGAATACTGGCGTCAGAGATGACATTTTTCTCCCTCTGCTCCCTGCTTCTCTTTCCACCTTCAAAGACTCACTCTCTTGCTCGCTCGCTCACTCGCCGGGCTAACCCACAGGCTGGGCCCTCTCCTCCAGGCCTGCCCCTCAGCTCCAGGGAAACATGAGCAGAAGCCCTGAGACGCGTGTGTCTTGCGCTCCAGCCTCCTCACACGGCCCACCCGCAGGCTCCACAGGCCGCTCCTGGAAGGGGAGAACGCGGGTCAACCTCCAACCCCAGGACAGTCCCCGGCCCAGACCGAGGGCTCCCTTCTCTTTGCCTTCACCTCAAGTGCAAAATGGAAGGGTTGCCCCAAAATTCAGCAGGCAAGAAATTCAGATTTTAATGCAATATTTTTTAAAATCAGAACTAATGTAAAATATTGATAATGGATGAATGAAATAGCAGATTTGTTAATAGAGACAGGATCGGTCTTACTGAGCTTCCGTTTTGCCTCAGGCTCCAACGTGCAGGGGCCCAGCATTGCTTTGAGCCTGCCTCAGGAGGAAACCACCACAGGCAGGAAGGTACTCCTCAAAAGTGCCAGGAAGATGAAGGGGTGCACGGCTCAGAGTGCTCTGAAGAAGACTACAACCAGCCAAATGGTGCGTTTTGCCGGGGCTGGAGCTATCTGAGTGCAGCAAACCCATGGGAGACAGGAGCTCATGTCCCCTGGTGGGCCCAGAGAGGAGGACTGTGCACCCCAGCCTGTGTGGGCACCTGAGGAAGGAGAGGCAGAGGGGTAAGGGAGTGGATATTGGAGGCTGAGGAAGTGGGCAGGGAGGCCGAGAATCTGGGCGCAGGGCAGGCAGCGCCCCCAAGCCCGCTCAGGCCCTGGCCAAGGAGCCCCACAGTCTGGCCCATGAGTGTAGGAGCCCAGATCCTGGCCCGCATGAGTCATCAGGCCTCTGGCTCCTGCAGGCACAACCAGTCACTGGGGATCCCAACATCATGCCTGCCAGAGAGGTTTACCATCCCCAGCTTGGAAAAATCCAAACTAGCTGATGATGCTGACTCTGCAAGACTGAAATCATCTTCACCTCCAGAAGGTGTCTGCTTAGGCAGACCAGAGAAGAGCCTGGACTCCTGCCCCATCCCCCCAGGACCTTCCCAAGGGCAGAAGCTAGCTGCACCTCCAGGCTAGGCCATTTTCCAGGGATGTTCTCGATGCTTTACCTCATAACTGCAGGAAACACTGAGCTCAGAATGGGTGAAGGGGGCTGCGGTGCCAGCCTGCAGAGGCCAGGCAGGGGACACAGGGGAGGGACAAGGTGGAGTCACGGCCCCAGCCCCAGCCATGCACCGCCAGGCTTGCCCTGGGTGTATGGGGCGGGGTGGGAGTGACAGCTAAGCCAGTGTCTACACACTGAAGAGGCCCAGGCCTCTGGTGAGGACAGTTTTAGCTGGCTATGGCTGCCATTTCTGGAAGTCTGTCTGCACCAGGGGCGTGTGCTGTGCTTACATTCACTCAACAAACACTCACTATATGCCAGGCCCTGGGCCCTCGCAGACCAGGCTGTGTGTGCCCTCATGCTGAGCTGGACAGACGCAAACCACATTGTGCACATAGCCTGGCTGGGCAGGATCCTGCACCCCCTGACGAGGACTCAACATCACACTCATGTGGCATTCACACACACTCACCTAGACTGTTCACACTCAAGGGCTCCCTACCTCTGCCCCTCAGAGTAACACCCACTTCGGATGACAGATGCTGCTAGTTGGTGGCAGCAGATGAGGTATGCAGAGGCTCACTGCAGAGGCCACGGCCACTCTGGGCAGGATGACAAAGGATGGGCTGGGTCCTGGGCTGGGTTAGGGCCCAGCCTCTGTCTCTGTCTCCCAGGCCCATCTGGTTCCACTGGCCTGTGGACAAGGAGCTATCTCAGGCTGACATGGTGTTCTCCAGTCAGGGGGATCCAAACGCAGAAACGAGACCTGAAGAATGTCCAAGAGTGACAAAATGTGGAGTGGGTTCAGTTCTGCCGCTGTTGCTCCTCAGGCTTCAGCTATTTACCCACTCATAGCCCTACGCTTCATCACCCCAAGTACCCCCCACCTTCCCCTTTTCTGCTCTTGCAGCCTCTGTCCCCACCCAGCAGCTGACCTGACCGTCGGGCCAGTCTCTCTTCCTAAACATCCCGCTCCTTTCATCAGGTCACTTCCCCTCTCAAGAATCTTCAATAGCTCCCCAATCCCTAAGGACGGACTCTGGCTGGCACCCAGAACCCCCTTGATAGACTGGAGGTGACTTTCCTGTTCATCTACCACTCCTCCCTTCCCAGACCCCCTCTGTGTGGGCACTGTCATTCCATGAAGGTCTTGCCCTTTTCCATCTGTGCATCTTTTGCAAAGTCCTCTCCTCCTCCTAGAATGTCCTTTTTCCCTCCACTTCCTCACCACCCTTCCGGGCCCAGCTAAACCTTCACCTCCTCCAAGAAGTCTTCCCTGATGACCACAGTCCACAGAGGTGGCTCCTCTCTGCCTCCTCTCTATACCATATGCTGCCCCCACCCCCACCCCTGATACACCTCTTACCCTGTTGGGGGATTTGCTCTTCTCTGCTAGATGCCACACTCCCTCAAGGGTAGACCTGGGCCAGCAGGGGGAGGGCAGGTTCAAACTTCCCTGCTTTTTCTCTGCAGCACAGAGCTCTGAGGAAGGCATTTGTGGGCTTCTCTCACCCCTAGCCCAGTCCAGGCAGACCTGATTGTGTGACTGTCATCTCTGGAACGGCTCGCCTCTGCTCCCCAAGGCAGCCTTGGCTGGCCGAGTGCTTTGCGGCTCCCAGTCAGGCCAGGGCCTGCTCTGCAGGGCCGGGACCCGCACACATTCCTTCAGAATTAAACAAGGTCCCATCAGCTTGAGGCTCCCCAGCATCACGATGACCCCATTGGCTTTTGGAAGTAGCTTTTTGCCCTCCCCGGGGTAGCGAGGCCCACTTGGTTCCAGAGGAAAATTCTCTGGTCTCGAGGCAAAGACCTCAACAGCCACAGGGGAGGGAGAAAGGTCACATCCAGGATCGCTGAGAAACGGGACACAGGGCCCGAGACTCTGCTCTCAACCACATCAGGCCTAGTGTCCATCTTGCCAGACATCGAAGGTGCACACGTGTGCAGATGCACAGACAGACACACAAACACAACACACAGGCAAACACACAGATACAGTGTAAACGTGAGCACACACTGTTGCCGGGTAAGCAGATGTGTTAACACGTACCCACCCGTAATGTGCGTGCGTACGTCCATGCACCACGCGAGCGCGCTGTCAACACCCAGGGACGTGCGCGCACACACATACCCCACGCTGCCCCCCAACGGCCCCGGAGGTGGGCTGGGCAGCCTGGCCACCCTCGCTGGGCTGGGTCTCGGGCCAAAGCGCATCCCTTCTCTTCCCAGAGCAGCAACAGGAGAGGGCAAAAACGTGACCCGAAGCAGGGCAAGGTCATTTTCATCCTCCAACAGCCTCGGCCCCAGAGGCAGAGGGCCCGTGAGCAAAGACAAAAGCGGAGAGTTCCAGTCGCACCGCTCCCATCTGTGGCTGGGCGCCGCGGGAGGAACGGACCCGGGGGGTGGGGGGAGGGAATGGAGAGGTCCAGCTGCCACACGCGGCCGGGCATCTGGAACATGGAGACGGCACCTGACCGCGTCTGCTCGTTGGAGAGCTTCAAAGTGTCCCCCCAACCTCCAAAATGTGCTCAATACTTGATGCCGGTCTTGGAGCTGAAAATGTTGGGGTGCTGCCTCCTGGGGCAGCAAGAGGGGGCGGAACTAGAGGAGAGGGTGGAGGAGCCTCTCATCTATGACCCTGCCGCCCAGCAGGCCCGGCGAGGGGCCAGGGCACAGGGCAGCAGGGACACGCTCAGGCGGCACCGTCACACTTGTCGTGTAGGCCCCGTGCAGAACCAAGCAAACGGCCTTGCTCTCAGCTTTGGAATCAGATGGGCCTGGGTCCCGATCTTGCTCCACCACGTGGCCGTGGGACTTGGGGCAAGCCACCCAACGCCCTTGGCCCTGGTTTGCACGGCCATGAAAAGAGGATGATAGAACTGAGCTCACAGGAAAGCTTCGGGGATTGAGTGTGGTGGTCTGGGGAAAGGAGTTAGGCCTGAGTATGTGTTTGAACCTAAATGTGACTGAGTCAGACCTGAATTTGGGGATCTCAGGAACCCAGATGGCCCTGTGCACAGGGCATGAGACAGCTCTCAGACAGAAGGAAGGTGCTTCCAGAAGCCTTCACTGAGGAGGGTTGGGTGGTCACCCCCAGCTTTGGCCACAGCGGTCCCAGACTGCTCCTGGATGGTGAGAACAGGGATAGTTTAAGACCACCCTCATATTTCCTCCGCAGACTGGGCAGGCTCTGAGAGTAGATTCTATCGATGTTTGAAGGAACAGGGTCATTACAAGATCAAGAGAAGCCATAGCCTCAGGACCAGCCCAGTCTAGGAGGCTGTTGGGGTCACAAGACCTCCCTCCTGAAACTTAACCCATGGAACCACGATGGTCTTAGGACCCTGCTCAGACTCAATCAGTATGGCTAACCAAGGTCACATGGCTCCTCCAAGCCAGCCTGGAACCCTTCGCAGTCAAGTGACCTGGCCACTGCCTGTCCAAAAATATGTGCCTATATAGAAAATGGTGCTCCTTCTTCAATATTTCCATTGGTCAGGAAATTATTTTTATAGACGTATAGTGTTAGAATAAGCACTTGACTGCCATCTGCAGGAAATCTGCCATAAGAATTACACACTGCCCACCTTTGGAACCAACAGAATTACTATAAATATATGAAAAAGATTTCCAAATAATAACAGTATCTATGATATGAATAGCGCTCCCTTCGGTGCGGTGCTCTGGAGCAATCTTGTGCCTGGCCCCGCTTGTGGTCTCCATCACCCCCAGTATGGGCTGAATTGTATGCCCCCCAAATCCATACACTGCAGCCCTGACCTCCAGCACCTCAGAATGTGGCTGTATTTGGAGATGGGGTCTTTAAAGAGGTGATTAAAGTAAAATGAGGCCATTAGATGAGCCCTAATCCAATCTGACGGGTGTCCTTACAGGAAGAGGAGGCTCGGACACACAGGGAGACACCGGGAGTGCACGCACAGAGGGACCACCACCTAAAGAGGTAGCAAGAGGGCGGCCACCTGTGAGCCAAGGAGAGAGGCCTCCGAGGAAACCAACTCTGCTGGCACCTTGATCTTGGACTTCCAGCCTCCAGAACTCTGAGCAAATTCATCTGTCTTTTGAGCCACCGGGTCAGTGGCAGCCCGAGCTAACAGAACCCCTTCCTTAGTTACTATAATTGCCCCATCCCCCAATCCCCAAGACAGACTCAGAGCCTCCCTCAAAACATAAACCCGTCAGGATGGGGGACAATCGACGCCCTGAAAATGCAGACTAACAGACCGGGCCCTGCACTCAGTAGCATCACACCTCCACCTGGCTGGACAAGCATTCCCCACCAGTGACCCTGGCGTGGGGTGATCTGGAAACGTGCAGGGCCCTCCACAGTCAGCTCCCGCCACCCACCCAACACCAAAGAAGGCCCCAGAAGGATCTGCCTGGTGCCTCTGCGCTGGGCCTCGTGTGGAGCGAGTCGGGTCGCCCTCTGCCTCCACAAGGAGGACCAAGCACACAAAGCCCTCCGTCCCTGAGGCGGAAGAGGCCTGCAGAGGCTGGAGGCGGGGCTGAGGGGGCTGAGGGCAGCCCACCTCTCCTCCACCAAGCAGCCAGGCGGAGGACAGAGGGGTCGCAGTCTCCATCTGCAAGGGGAGGGTGTGGGAGGCTCTGGGGCAGACATCGGGGCAGGGCCGGAATCTGTTAGTCAGCAGGCCCAGGGCCCACAGCCCTCGGCTCTTTTAGAAGCTTCTGAAGAACGGGCGCCTGGGTGGCTCAGTCGGTTAAGCGACTGCCTTCGGCTCAGGTCATGATCTTGGAGTCCCTGGATCGAGTCCCGCATCGGGCTCCCTGCTCGGCAGGGAGTCTGCTTCTCCCTCTGACCCTCCTCCCTCTCATGTGCTCTCTCTCTCATTCTCTCTGTCTCAAGTAAATAAATAAAATCTTTAAAAAAAAAAAAAAAGAAGAAGCAGCTTCCGAAAAGCGGAGGAATTTCTTTTAAAATCAGAATAAATATAATAATAATTAATGTAATAATGAATCCAACCTGGGTTATATTCACCTTTATACTAGCACAGTCATAAAGCATAATTTTTAATTTTTTTTTTATGAAGGAAGAGCCTCCCGGAAGCAAAAGTACATCGTTCCACAAAAGTCATAATGTGGCCCTAGGAGCTCTGGGTGTTGCAGGGGGTCTGAACTAGAGCGGGGGCTTGTTGTCCCTCTCCTTCCCCCGGGTCTGAAAGGTAAGCCCCTCAGGACAGGCTGCACCCGGCAGGCACCGGAACCTCTCCCCACTCCCCAGCGCCGGCACATCCACATCCTTCAAGCCAGGGGGCAAAGCCCACACGGGAGGCCACTGGGCCAAGCCAGAGTGGTCGGGCAGACGGGAGGGTGGGCCTCAAGCCAGGGTGAGCACTCTGCCAAGAGTCTCCCCTGGGTGCTGGAGAAGGGCTTGCCAGTGTGTCCTGTCCTTGCGGGAGGCGCCGGTCCCTGTGGGGTACACGACCCCTTCTGCCCAGGCCAGGGGCGTGCTCAGCTGGGTGCAGCTGTGGCCCCTGGGGCTGGAGTTTGACTTTCAAAATTGATTTACGAGAAACACCAGGCTCCTTGAAAGGCACTTGCATTCCTCCCCCATGAAGCAATGGTTGGGGAGGGAGAGAAGGGCCCTGGCGCCCTAAAGGGGACCCTATAGAGGTGGGGAGCACTCACAGAACTGGAGCTCCCTGCACAAGGGAGGGCGCCCCCCACCGTGGGCACAGCCGCCCCTCAGGGCCTGCAAGGAGCCTTCCTCGGAGAAATGACATAGTCATGCAACAGAATGACAACAGTGCAGTGTTGAAAATAAGGGGGCCAGAGTTACATATGTCCACATACTGGAATCTCGTAAACATTGAGAGAGGGAAAAACAAATTGTACAAGAATACATGTTAGAATGATGCTATTTATATAAAGCATGCAAAATAACTCTAGAAATACTTCCAGAAAACTTGTATATTTAGTACAAAGCTCAATTTGTGACCATGAAAAAATACCAGCTATAGGATAGTAGGGGGGTGCGGTGGAAGGGAGGTGAATTCTACTAGATTTGTAATTTTATTTCTCAAACTGCTTTGTGGCTACACCAGTGTCCATTGTATCACTGTTCGTTTTAGTATATCTGAATTATTTTATAGTAACAGTATTTTTAGGAGAATGAAGCCTGAAGGGGATGGAGGATGAAAGAAAAAGTCCTGGCTTCACGTCCAGTATCGTCCAAGTCCAAAGTCCCCAAAGAGCTTTCCGGTGACTTGATGCCGCTTAAAGCCACGTCCCTGGGGGAGAAAATGTACCCACAGCCAAACCTGGATCCCCCACTTCACTCCTGCATCACCCAGGGATGAGGCTGGTGAGGCACTCGGGAGAGACCTCTGGCTGCCCCGGAGTGGGGCCTGGGCACTCAGCAGGGTGATGGCAAGCAATCACGAAGCCCCCACTGTGCTCGAGGCCAGGGTGAAGGGATGTACCCCAAGATTGCTGCCTGGGTTCCCAGTGCTCCACTGTCACCCTGTAGACTGATTCTCCCAGATGGCCCAACCCTCACCCAACCTAGACTCTCCCTCCAAACAGGCCTCACTGATAAACCAGGGGCCCCGCATAGCTGTGCTGGCCCAGAAGCCAGGCCTGGGCCACGGCTGCAGCCGCAAACCCCAAAGCCACCCAGAGTGACCCAGGCTACAGCTTCTCGTGCTTCTGCTCCATCTCCTCCGAGGACTAGGAGTCTGGGGCCTGGGTCTTGCTCCCTTCCGGCCCTCCAGCGGCGGAGCTGGTCCCTGGGTGTGGCCCAGCTATGTCTCATTCTCTAATACGTCAGCCTGGCTCCCTGCGACCTTGCCAAACATGTGCATTTTTTTTTTTTAAAACTTTGAACATCAAGAGACACAGAAGGACTTGGAAAGTTGGGCACTCTGAGGCAGTTCTGGGGTAGGGCGGGACAAGACCCCATCAGCTCAGCCCGTGGCACCCACCAGCCAGGCTGTAGAAGTCGCTGGGCTGGGGGACAGGCTCCAGGCTCAAGGCCCAAGTGGCCCTCAGCCTGTAGTGCCCTCACTCCCCCTGGCCACCAGGAGCCAGGATGAAGTCACAGCAAGAGTGTCTCTGCCCCAGGGGTCTCCTGCCTGCCTATTTTCTGTGCGTGTGACTAGCTCCCTGCTGCTGAGGAGCTTGCTCATTCATTCTGCATATATTAAGCACCTATTACTTGTGCCTTGAGGGACATTGTGGCGTCAGTGGTGAAGTCCCATCCTTGCTCTGAAAGACCAGATGGAGCCATGGCAGCAACCAGCAACAGAGTAATTGTCAAAGAACCTGCAGGCTGCTTGGATGCTGGAGATCAACCAACCAGACTCTTCTACAGACAAGGGACCGGCACCCAGGAGGTGACATCATTGCCCAAGGTCACGTTCTAAAGTGCAGAGCTGAGCCCTGAGCACTTTCCATGCCGCTAGAGGGTCCCAGAAGCCCCAGTGACCCTGGAACCAATATGAGTGTACCTCCTGAGCTTGGTGCTCATTGCCAGGCTGTCTATGGGGAGCCCAGCTGAGCCCAGAACATGCTCCCCACCTGGAGCTACCCATGGGGAGATGCCAAGGCCATACTCACAATGCCACATCTGAGGCCAAAAGCTGCCCACCCCTGTCCTCCCCCCAATTCCAACCTAGGAAAACAAGACAGAATCCGGAGATGTCAGGATCTTCCCCCCAAACCCAGGGATTCTCCAGCATTCCCTCTCTGGGGAGGCACCACATCCTCCACTGCACAAACCAGAAACCGAGAAACCGTCCTTGACATTCCATCTGTCACCTGCTCGGATAAGGTGCCCTGAGCCAGGATGACCATTGCCTGCCCTCCCTGCCCACAGCTCTCCGGAGGTCAGGTCCAGGGGGGCCTTCCACAGGATGGTACTCAGTGAAATAACAGGGCTCTGTGTCCCTGCCTGGAGAAAAAGCAAGCCTATGCCCCCCGAGGACAGCTTAGGCTAAAGCTCTGCTCTCGGCAAGTGGGCTCTGGGCATCCTGGAATTAGTTCGGGGCGAGGAGGACCGGGGAGTCAGGGCACACATCTCCAAACATCCAGAATGACAGCTCTGCCTCATTTCACCTTAGGCACAGCCAGTCAGCAGGCATGTTCTGCTTGGCCCACACCACGTTTTAGATTGAGGTTTGTTGCCAGCACATAACTTTTGGACAGTTCCATAAAAGTCCAGATTTGTACATAGGAGAACTGGCTTCCCTGGGTGAGCATGGCCCTGCTGAGAACGGGGTTGCCACTCTGGATGGAGCACATGCTGTCCATCAACAGTGCCCACCACTCCCCCCTGTTTCCCAACCCCGAAGCCCGGGACCCTTGACTTTCCTTCCTGGGTCCTGCCTCTCCTCCCCGCGCATCACCTCCTGGGTCCCTGTGTGCACTGGAGTTTGCGAGTCCTCATTTTAGGACCTGAGAACAATGTTGCTAGTGGGATAACATGGCTCCATGATGTGTATGTTCCTGGGACAGTCCATCATCCCCGGCCTGCAGCAGCCAAGGTAGAAGGTGCCAGCCCACCTGGGATAGAAGAGAGAGCCACGGCAGAAAAGACAGATTTGTTGTACAACCTTGAATCGAGCAGGAGGGCGAGGCTCTGGAAGCCCAACAGACAGCCGTGCTGGAAAGGGAGGTGACGCTCAAACCGGGGGGGGGGGGGGCTGTGGGCTTGTGTTTTCCTTTATAGATTTTAAAGCAAGCCTCTTTTCCCTAGTACAAGATCATGCCCTCGGTCCTTCTGCCCCCACCCCCAGACTCAAAGCTCCCCCAACCCATTCGCTAAGCCACAGGAGAGAGAAAGTGTGGGTGGGACTGAGGCCTGCACCCACCCCAGAGATTTCCAACTCACCACCGAGGGAAGACCACCAGCCTAGGAAGGACCTCGATGCAAGGAGCTTTCAGCCCCACGGTGCCCAGAGGGAGGGAGGAAGCTGAAGCAGAAGAAAGGGAGAGGCTCTGGGGGCGGGGGCCAAGGGCAGGGGGGCGGACAGGGGGCTTCTAGAAGAGCAAAGGAGATGGATAGATCAAAAGAGGAAATCGTACTGTTCAACCGCCTCCACCCCCAAGTCTGCCCCCTTTGAATTTCCTCCCTGGGAACTGGAGTACAGCACCGACATACTTCTGCCCCTCACCTTCCTCCCACAAGCACACACCCCAGCCAAAAGGAAAAGCCGACTCCGAAGTCAAATTCACCCTGGCCATAGGGACGCAAAGGGGTGACTGTGGATGTCACCTAGCTGGAGAAACCACGAGTCGGGCCTGACTGTCACCCCACCTCGCAGCCAGCCAGGTTAGGGATGCCAGACAGAATTACCATCGCCACAGCCCAGGGCCATAAAAAACCAGCCTTCAGGCAGAGCACAATGGTCTAGTTCTCAGGATGTATACAAATGTCAACTGACTTATCACTCAGCAGGCACCAAAGGTTTAATGAAATCTTACTGGCAGAAGACTCAAGGTTGAGAAACTTCGAACCACGTACTTAATATTTTCCTGCAAATTAGGAAGAGGCAGTGAAGATTTGGTCTGAGCTGTGAGAAGACATCTTGTTTCAGCTCTTGAGCGCCAAGTTCCCTCTGGCCCGCGGCTCAGGCCCCACCGTCCTAGTAGGCCGTCATTCCTGCTGACCTGCCATCGTGGGCTGCGGGCAGCCAGGAGCTTGTCCAGCAGCGGGCAGGGTCTGCCCGGAGCCTTCTGGACTCTCCTGCCCAGCCCAGGTTGGGTCATTGACAGGCCAGAGTCAGAGGAACAATCTATGGGATGAGAATGAGGACCACAGAGACAGCCAGGCCCTTTGCCAGCCCAAGTGGGTGTCCCTTTTTCCTTCTGGCAGACCCCACCTGCTCAGCCGGACTCCTGCCCGCCCTGGGCCTCGGTGTACCACACCCCTCCCCCCACCCACATCTTGGTGCCATTTCCCAGAAATCCACTTGTGTGGCAAGAAATGACCTCTCAGGCTCCCTTTCTTACAGCATCCCCAAACAAGCCCACAGAGCAGGCTTTCCACTCTGAAGGTTTACTGCCAATCCTGAAGGAAAACAGAGTGGGAATGATAAAATTAACAGCCTCAGGAAGGGACCGATGCTCAGCCAACCTTCCTCCGCAGCTTTGTAGTCACAGGCCTCGCCCACCAGCACTAATGTTCCTTTTGCCATGAAGCCAGTCATCCTCCCTTTTAACCTTCGCCCTCCTCCCCGCCTGCCTCCAACCTCCTCCTCCAGGCCCTTCAGCTGCCAACAGCCTACTTTCCCAGCTTTGATTTATCTCCACCAGAGGGAAGGCAGAGTTCAATCCAGCCCCACAACCAGTACCTTTATAAAAAAGTATCTCAAACCCACCCGGGCCCGGACAGATAGAGGCACAAAAATACCCCTCCATATCCTGGAGACAGAGCTAGGGCCCACGCCAGACATGCCACACACTCTCGCACGCAGGGCAGACCCCGGACACGTTCGGGAAGACGCACCAAAAGCCCGCCCTGCACTGAGAGCAATTTGGAAGTTTCTTTTGAGGAAAAACACTCTGCTCCAAAGAAGGCTCCTGACAGGCCGGTTTTTTCAGAGTGGCTGGATAAATTGCTTTTCTGCAAAAATAAACACAAGTGAACTGCATTAGCTGAGCGAGTGACACATTAGTCACAGATGCAAGGCCTGTCAGAACATTGAGGGAACAGCTTTTATTGGGGAAGGGCTGAGAGACTCATAAATAACCAGTTGGCAATCTCACATAAACATTTGTGCCTTCTCATAAACACCGCCTACCACAAGCGCTGGCCTGGCTGCCGGTGCGGCCAGGAAGAACCCTCTCTCCCCCATTCCTCAGAGCACAACAAGGCAGCAAGGCGGGGGCCCGTCACAGGCGACTCTTCTCCCATAGTCCTAGTTCCTTGGACTCATGCTCGTGTGCCGTAGGGTAGAAGGAAAGATCCAAGCCCCATCCTCAATATCTGCCAGAGAATGAGAATCCAGGGCCAGCCCCAGTGGGACAACTGGTCCACCTTCCTCCCTCTACATAGACTAGAAGAAGAGGAGAGAATCAAGGGATATAATAGTGCTGGGGGCTGAGTTATTAAGTAAAGCCAAGTGAGGAATTTAAGAAGTATAGAAATGCCCCCTGGATTTGACTCCTATGGTGCCCATCAGAATCATCAGGACGGTGGGATGAGGGCAGCATCACCCCCACTCAGAGAACATAGGCCATAGAGGGTGGTACCAGCCTCGTCCATCCATCCACAAGGGGAGTCTGGCCTTCCTCCCACTGGCTCTCTGGGATGCCCTTGCCTTGGGGCCTGGGGTTCTCTCCTCTGAGCCGAACACCTCGGAGCCACATCTAGCTGATCCCATAAAGAAGGGCAGAGCGGGCCATGTGAGCTGACTCACATCTGTCCTCCCTATTTCTCTTATGGTACCTACCAACCCAACAAGCACCTGGTGCCCTCATGCTCCATACCCCTCCCAAGCCAAATCCACTTTCTAGAAAGGATCCAAAGCACTAAGTTATCCTGAGGTATGAGTAACACTCTCTGTGCTTCCTTCTTATCCTCTCCGCCACAGATGCTTAAGGCAAAGGGACAGAGTATGAAGTGGTAGGATTTAAAGCAAATGGCTAACACTCACAATCTTTGCTGAACATTTGAATCAGCCAAGAAGGCGGAAGAGTTTCGATCTTTTCAGGGACGCGGGTGTGGAGAGAAAAGAGAGAATGTCCACTGGCCCCAAGATGGCACTACAATGGTTAGCTTCAAAACCAGCTCCACAGCCCACATCTCAGTAACTCTCTATTGATCCCTCACTTCCCACCATATGAAAGGCCCAAATCCTTAGACTGAGTGACCTTGTCCTTTATCCATCCTGTTTCTTGACCTGATTCCACCCAGACTTCGACTTGACTTCCCTCACTGCCCCTCATGCACCTTGTGGTCCAGCCAGACGGATTCATCCCTCCCCTCCTCAACCCTCTGTTAGAATTTTGTGCTTTCTTTTACCTCAGTCCCTCTTCCAAGAAGGCCTTTCCTTCCAGTCCTGCAAGTCCAGCTCCAACCCACCCTTCCAGACTCAGCTCAAACACCTCTTCATGTCTCCCTCCTTTGACCTCTGGGAGAATTTTTTCAGTTCCTTGCTGCTGAGTTTCCTTCTTCTTCTAAGTTATTGGTGTATCTGGCCCAACCCCCTAGAGATGTTAAACCCTCAGATCTGTGTCATATTAATCCTTCAGGTTCCTCCACCCTCCCAGACCCTCGCCAATGTCTGGGACATGGTAGGTGTGTTGAATCCATAAAGGAAGGTGGGGATGGCATCTGGATTTGTGGTCGTGATGGTGGTGGGGATATGTGAGCAGGGAGAGGGTGGTAGTGATGGAAGCTGGCCAACAAATCTGCCCCGGGGCAGCCTCCCTTTTGGCTTTCATTCTGCAACCCAACAACGAGCAGAGCTGTTGTTGCTTTGGAAGAGAAATTAAGATGCCAGGCAGGTACAGCCAGCCAAGCACCATTGCTCTATTGAGTCGAGCTCAGCGGTCTAGGCTCTTTCTTCCCATCAACAAATGGAATGCTTTATGAGAAAATACAAAGCACAGCCCTACATAGAAATATCGAAGCCTCCTTGGCCAGGACATCCCTCAGAAGGGAACACAATGTAGCCATAATTTATTGCATTCAATATTTTTGCTTCCAATCTTATTTTTATAGACATTATTTCATAGGCTGCAGGTCAAACACAGATGGAAAAGATTCTGGCTTTGTAATAAGAGAAGGTTTATGGTGGGCCAGCCCGCTGCCCTGTGTTTGTGTGTGAGTAAACGCGCATTATCATGTCCTTAGGTGGGGCAGGGAGATGCTTTTATTATGTGTTTGGACTTTGATCCAACAACTCTGCCTTCATCTCTCCACTAGGCCAGGGCCTCCGGATACTCCCAAGGGGAGGAAGTAACAAACACCATAGCAGAGCAAGGGGGAGGAGAGGTGGGCCAGCCTTTGAAATGCATTCTTGGCTCTGGCCGGACCTGCCTTTCCGTGGGTCTTCAAAGGGCCTTGACCCAGGGACAGGGCCTCCACCCCAAAGGACAGAGGTGAAAGGAAGTGGACACTATGGTGTTATATGTATGACTCTGTGTTGTGTGATTTGCTCTGTCGCTTGGTTGGGGGCGGGGGGGGCGGTTGGAGATCAGAACAATGAGCTCATACTGCCTATAAAATGCCCTTGAGATTCTCTGTAGGTAGTCTCATCCAAAGAACATTCTTTAAAAGATTTATTTATTTACTTGAGAGAGAGAGAGAAAGTGTGTGTGCCTGCGTGAAGAGGGAGGACGGAGAGAAGCAGACTTCACGCCCCGTGTGCAGCCCAACGCAGGGCTCGATCTCAAGACCCCGAGATCATGACCTGAGCCAAAAAACCAAGAGTCAGACGCTTAACCAACTCAGCCATCCAGGAGCCCCCCGCAACGAACATTCTTCTTTTTTTTTTTAATGTTTTATTTATTTATTCATGAGAGTCAGAGAGAGAGAGAGAGAGAGGCAGAGGCAGAGGGAGAAGCAGGCTCCCCACCTAGCAGGGAGCCCGATGCGGGACTCGATCCAGGACCCTGGGATCATGACCTGAGCCGAAGGCAGACGCTTAACCATCTGAGCCACCCAGGCGCCCCCACAATGAACATTCTTAAAACCATCATCTGGCTTACAATGTTCATAGTCCGGATGTACTAAGGTTTGTTCAATCAACCCCATCTCAGTTGGGGAGAGAAAGAGCGTGCGCAGGAAGAGAGAAGGGCAGAGGGCTGCGGGGAGATCTAAGGAGGAGGAAGGAGAGAAGGAGAGGGAGACAGAGAAGCTGGGAGAGGACCAGACCAGAGCAGGGGGTCAGGAGGTCTTGGCCCCAGGCGTGGTCCTCACACACCCACAAACGCACTGCTAGCAGGCCGTGCACCCTCTCGAGCAGAGTGAGCGGCCTCGAAGCTGCGCTGCCCAGCCCCTCTTTTCTTTGCTCTCGGGGCGCCGACGGCTTCCAGCCGCCTCCAAGAAGCAATGAGAGCGTGTGTCAGAAAACACCGGGAGCAGGGAGGACGGGGCTGCAGCCACATTCATCTGGGAGGCTGAGTGGAAAGCGAATCCAGGGGGAGAGCCCCTTTGGGGCCTCGGGAAGGGTGATCTGTCCTACTCGCCAGGCTTCTGGGGGATTGCACTGGAGGAACGGCTGTGTGAGATGAAATGTTATGAGAGCCCGTCCATCGGGTCTCCAGCCATGGAGAGCCTGTCAGTAGAGCCCGGGGGAGAGGAACGCCCCACCCCCCGCCCCCAGTTGCCTGGTAGCAACGTGTCTTTGCTGTTTATTGTGCAGACATTTCTGCCGTGCACACCTGCAGCAATACGATTCTGGGGGAGCCGTCCCTGGCGGGGGCCCTGAGTGTTCAAGCAGACCTGAGGAAAAGGTGAAGCGCACCCAGAAAGCCTCTGCCCTCCCTGGGCCCAGTCCCTTCTGCTCTGCGGCTGATTGTCACACCTCCCCCGGGGGCCTGGCGAGGGATGCGGGAGTGGGTGAAGAATCTGCCGCAGCCAGCAGCCAGTGTCGGGAAAACAGTCCCTCCCACCGGCGCTGCTTGAGAAATCAGGCCCAGGTGCCCAGAGCAAGAGACGGAGAGCTGAATTTCGCAAACGGTTATAACCAGGTGTGGAGGGCATGGTGCCTTCCGGTGACCTCCCATCCTTGGGGGACCACGCACGCTTCGCCCACCCTCCCGACGCTAGACGTCCTAGTGGGCTGTCTGCCGATCACAGGGTGCTCCCCAGCCCCCACCCCTGACAACGAAGTTTGAGCCTTCTCTCCGTGCCCTTATGGGAGCCACCATATTCCCTTTCTGTTTAAGCCTCTTTGGATGGGTCTTCTGCCCCTTGCAGCTGATGACATCTCAACTGATACACCAGGCCAATGACGGCCTAGGGAATGTTTCAAACCGAAGAACTAAATCAGAATAAGAACGAGGCACCCAAGGGTCAGAGTTCCATAGGACTTCAGGCGAGAGGCACAAGAGGCGTCTGCCAGACCCGCACAGGATGGCCGGGAACAGTAGCAGCCTTATCAGTGGACGCAACCTGCCGCTGTTCGAGCCCCACTCTTCAGAGGACCCACATTTCACACACACACACACACGCACGCACGCACGTGCACATGAATGCACACACGTGCACACGCACGCACGTGCACATGAGTGCACACACGTGCACACGCACGCACGTGCACATGCACATGAGTGCACACGCACGCACGCACGTGCATGCACATACTCAGAGAACACGACAGCTCCCTCCCTGCGGAGAGGGCACTCGGTGTGAGCACAGCATGATCTCTGACCCTAAACATCCACGCTCCCGGGTAACGCCATCCAGGCCCCAGGGAAATGCTTCTCCCCAGCATTTGCGTCGTGTCCTTCAGTCAAGAGGAGACCGTGTTCAGATGCTATAAAAACGTGTGGGTCGTGGACCTGCTGACACAGCCACGGCCCTGCTGCTCTGGAGGATCGAATGGTGGGAGCACTTAGAGGGGAGACAGATGAATTTCTCAAATCCTTCCTCTTACAGAGCAAGAAGGTAATAGAAGTGGCTTGTCTCAGGGGTGGCAAGCATGCATTTTCTTGCTTTTCTTTGGGGTTCCAAAGGTCTCACAGATTAGCAACGTTACAATTGTACATGGCAGCCGCAGAACACTTTCCAGTATAAATAATTCATAATTCTCTCACATTTGCACATATGGAGGTCAAGATATAACATGCATAAAGCATGAGACTGATTCTTTACATTGGCAACTAGACAGACATGGAACAACTATAAGATTTTATTTATTTATTTTTTAAGATTTTATTTATTTATTTGACAGAGAGAGACAGAGCGAGAGAGGGAACACAAGCAGGGGGAGTGGGAGAGGGAGAAGCAGGCTTTCCGCAGAGCAGGGAGCCCGATGCGGGGCTCGATCCCAGGACCCCGGGATCATGACCCGAGCCGAAGGCAGACGCTTAAAGACTGAGCCACCCAGGCGCCCCTAGGATTTTATTTTTATAAAAATTTTTACTAAGCTGTAATAAATTTGCAAGACTTAAAAAATTCAGCTTCATTTAAATATTTGATTGAAATTTTTGTATTAGATAAAATGCGTAAGTTATAGTATTGGTTACATTTGCCTTTTAATTTTAATAGATAATTTTGAATATTTTAAAGAAAAATAACTTGGTAAAAACTTATATGAAAATGTTTTGATCTTTTACAATTTAATTTGCATTTTTTAAATTAAAACGCACATAATATTTTTTACTGTTTCAGTTATCTATTGCCGTATATCAAAGCCCAAAGTTTAGTTGCTGAAAAGAAATTCTTTTTATCTCTTACAGTTCTGTGGATTGACTGGCTCGGGGGTCACTTGGTGGCCAGGGGTAGGGGTCTCACGTGGTTGCAGTCAAACCGTGGCAAGGTTGAGAGTCAAATGCAGGTTCAGCTGGGCTGTACGGCCAAGATGGCAGCATCCTGACTCTCAGAGCTGGTCTCAGCTGGGACGGCTGGAACAAGCAGAGTCTGGTGGACCATCTTGCTTTCTCCTGTGACTTTTCCACATGGCTAGCTTGGCCTCTCCATAGCATCTGTCTCAGAAGAAACCAACTTCTTACACGATGCCTGGCTTGTTCCAGAAAAAGCGTTGTAAGAGACCCAGGTGGAAGCCAAAAGGCTCCCTATGCGCTGTCCTCAGAAATCACGCGGCATCACAGGCATTGCTTTCTATTGGCCAAAGTGAGTCACAGGGACGACGCAGATTCCAGAGAGAGGCCTGCACGAGGTCATGAATACCAGGAGAGGTGGTTTTCACTGGGGGCTAGCTTTGAAGGTTAGCCCTCTGTGCTCCGCCCCCGCCCCCGATGAATCACATCCTTCACACATCCGAATGATTGTACACTGACCCCCAAGGCCCCCCGAAGTCTCATCCAGGACTTCCACATCTACATCAGGTCCGGAGCAGAGGAGGCCCCTCGGGTGTGGGTGCTTGGAGATGGCTCTTCTTGACTTGAAGGTCTGTGAAAAAAAGAAACGAGTTGTCTCCCTCCGCCAAACCCCACAAACAGTAAGGAGGTAGACACAGGATAACTGCATTAGACACTCTCATTCAAAAAGGGGAACAAGCTTGTGCAGAGAGCAATTCTGAAATTAAGCCAATTCCTTAATCAGGGGCTAGTCCTGTTCTCTGTGAGTGGGTGTCTGTGGCTCTTGGCCATACTCTGAGTTAACCTTCGTTTTCTAGAAGAAATGGTCAGCGTTTATAGCCAAATTGACTTCTCAACCTGTTTCTTGCCCATTACAAAGGACTCTTCGGGGGCGCCTGGGTGCCTCAGTCAGTAAAGCGTCTGCCTTCAGCTCAGGTCATGACTCCAGGGTCCTGGGTCCTGAGATCGAGCCCCAAGTTGGGCTCCCTGCTCAGCGGGGAGCCTGCTTCTCCCTCTCCCTCTGCAGCTCCCCCTGCTTGTGCTCTCTCTCCCTCTCTCTCTCTGTGTCAAATAAATAAATAAAATCTTTAAAAAAAAAAAAAAGGACTCTTCATTTTGAACAGTCTCTGTCCCTTTCGATCCAAGCTGAAAAAAAAAATTTTTAAATATGTGGGTTTCTTATATACCAAATTAAATCCTACTCCATTAAAGAAAAGGCCCCTCTCACTTTAAGGCACTTGTGAGGTTGTGGTGAGATTCTCAGTTCAGTCCTATTGCTCAGCAGAGAGGACCGAAGAGGTACCCCCTTACATTCTTATAAGTCCTGGTGTGTATCCAAAGGGTCTAAAGACATGCCCTTAAATATTTCTAAGGTCTTGACAGAGGGTCCTACAGGCACACCTTTGACTCTACCTGAGAACACATTTTATTGGCAGCACCCAGGATTTTCTTTGCCCTGAGGCCAGGCCTTGCTTTTTGAGCCTTTTGCTGGCTGGAATATAGACCGGGCCTCCTTAGATTTACTAATCCTGCTCCATAACTTCTTTAGTTCATCTTGACCTTTTCCTATTTTATCAGAGCCGTCTGGAAGAAGCTAATTAGCACTTACAACTTTCTGCTTGGAACTGGCCTTAGACATGTCACAAGTTCATAGGCACCCTTTCTATTTTCCCCATTACTATAGGGGATGGTCTCACATAATTCTGCCAGTGAATGGCTTATGTCCCCTTTTCTCCAGCCTCCAATAACAGTTTCCTCACCATGTTTCAGGACCTCCATAATATTCTCCCCAGGGTTCTTCAGCTCCTGCCCCCCATTTGTTTTCTGTCCCAAAGCAAATGCCGCAGGTTTTAAGTTTTTGTTACAAAACTCCCTTCCAACACTGTGGTAGCTGGTCTCCAAAGAAGGCCCCAGTGAGCAAACCTCCTGGTATTTACGTGGTCTGCGGACCCTGTGTGGTCCTCCCACACTGAAGCTGGGCCGTGACTCATGCTAACACATAGGACACGGTGAATATATGTTGTGTAAGTTTTGGACGTAGACTTTAGCTTCTTCTTCTTCCTTTTTGGAATACTCGCTTCTGGGAATCCTGCTACCATCTGAGAAGTCTAGCTATCCTACTAGAGAGATCATGTGGACAGAGAAGGACCCAAGGATTATAGGAAAAGAAGGAAAGGGCCAGCCGTCCCAGCACCCAAATTGAGCCTCTTGATGATTCCCGCCCCATCCACTAGCTAGCCATAGCCACATGAGAATTTCCAAGCAAAGCAGCAGAGGAGATGCTCAGCTATGCCTGGTCAACCCACAGACCATGAGAGATAATAAAATCATCTTTAATATTGCTTTAAACCGGGTGCCTGGGTGGCTCAGTTGGTTAAGCGACTGCCTTCGGCTCAGGTCATGATCCTGGAGTCCCGGGATCGAGTCCCACATCGGGCTCCCTGTTCGGCAGGGAGTCTGCTTCTCCCTCTGCCCCTCCCCCCTCTCATGCTCTCTGTCTCTCATTCTCTCTCTCTCAAATAAATAAATAAAATCTTTAAAGAAAAAAATATTGCTTTAAACCACCAAGCTTTGGAGGGTTTTGTTACATGGCAATAGCTAGGTAAAACAACTCTGAACACAATCACACTTTGTTTTTAATCCTGTAGGTCATTACTGTTCACTAGAACACAAACTATGAGTTCTCTATTATAAAGCATGATGACTGATTCTGCTGAAATTAAGGCAAGAAAATAAATTTCAAAGAACAAATACATGCTAATATATGAATTATTAATGTCTTTATTGTATTATTCATCCAAACATCACTGGCCCTTCCACAGAACCCGTGGTGTACTTAATAATCATTTCATTCAGTTGTCTTCAATATTTTGCAAACTTTCAGTCATATAAAAATCATAACTATAGGGGCGCCTGGGTGGCTCAGTTGGTTAGGCGACTGCCTTCAGCTCAGGTCATGATCCTGGAGTCCCTGGATCGAATCCCGCATCAGGCTCCCTGCTCGGCGGGGAGTCTGCTTCTCCCTCTGACCCTCCCCCCTCTCATGTGCTCTCTCTCATTCTCTCTCTCTCAAATAAATAAATAAAATCTTTAAAAAAAAATCATAACTATATATGTAGTTTCAATTTTATCATTTTGAAGGTAAACTCGTAAAGGTTGAAGGGTAGAACATATTTCAATGAAGAGTTTGTTAGCTTGACTTATAACTTTTACATATTTAGACATGTGGTCTGTGGGCCTCTGGTTTCACCAGAACCAATATAACAGGTGCCTGACCAAGGGGGAGCAGCAGAGGTACCACAATAGCCAGAAGGGAACTTGGATACGTAACTGGGCCAGAAGGAACACCCGAGCAACCACCCCAGAAAAGACCAGAGAGGATCATGGGGTCGGGGGCGGGGGGGAGTGAGGTGGGGTGGAGTGGGGTGCTGAGAAGCCCACCTGACCCATCTGCAGAGCCAATCACTGCTCCACTGGCCAAACTTAAATGGCCTGGGCTGGCCTGGGACCAGGTGCGGGAACACCACAGAGCTAAACCCATCCCCAGAGTTGTCCTGAAACCTGACTTATTCTGGGGAGCATCCCATCCTTCCAAGGCCCCCAGGTTCAGGTCCAGGCCCAGCGCTAGGCCAGGAGGGATCTACAGTCAAACTGAGTCAGAATTTGTTACTAATGAGTATCTGAGATTCCTGCTTTCTACATCGATCATTTTTACAATCGCAAATGTGCTTCCCTTACCGCATAGTTTCCTTCCAAGAATTATATCTGAAAAACCCTCATCTTTTCTTTGCAAAATTAAGGTGAAAAAGATCTGTCCGCATTTTCGTTAAAAGTGTCAAGTGGGGAGAAGAGAAGAGGGGACAAGGAGGTTGAGTCGAGGAGGTGGCAGGAGCTGTGGATCTTCTTGAAGACCAGGAGAGCCGGACATGTGTGTGACCAGGATCACACCTATGTCTCAATTCTGCAGGGCTGGTGCAGCAGATGATCTGGTCCCAAGACTACACATGTCTGGGGCCTGGGTGCAGCTCTTTACCTGCCTGGGCTCTCCTTGCTGGTATAGGGGGTCTCTGGCATGAGACTCTCAGATCTTTCTAGGGGAGCAGTTGAGGAGCATGGCTAACCCTTATGCTGGAGCACAGGCTCACAGCTCCAGTGTGGAGGGGGCATTCCCTGGTTTTGAGTCCTCGCTCTACCCTTTTCTAACCTGGAGGCCTCAGGCAAATTACCTAATCCCTTTGTACCTCTGTCTCCTAATCAGTAAAATTGGGATGATGATGATGATGATGATGGATGATGATGACATACCTGCCCCACTGGGCTGTTGAGAGGATTAAATGAGTAACACAGGTAAAGTGCTAAGAACAGAGCCTGGCACAGGGGAAGTGCTAAGGTTAATGGCTGCCAGCAGAGAAAACAGTCCAGGAGAAAGATGGGGTAAATGCAGACTTCCGTGAGCGTTGTTTCTCGGTTAAATGCAGATGCATTAAGGAGTACTCAGATCTCTTCAGGCCGGAAATCTTCATGTGGCTCAGAGTTAGTGCCCTGGCCAGGAACAGAGGTGTCGCCCATGCAACAGCCAAAATATTTTTTATTTTTTATTTTCTTTTTTAAAGACTTTATTTGTTTATTTGACAAAGAGAGACACAGCGAGAGAAGGAACACAAGCAGGGGGAGTGGGAGAGGGAGAAGCAGGCTTCCAGCCCAGCTGGGAGCCTGACATGGGGCTTGATCCCAGGACCCCGGGAGACAAAGGCAGACGCTCAATGACGCTTAATGACTGAGCCACCCAGGCGCCCCCCAAAATATTTTTTAAAAGGTCTCCTTGGGTCCAGATTAAAATTGCCACCCAAGGCAAGGAAATGTGACTTTGGATGCCAGTGACTCTGGTTTGTCCTGGATTTCTTTACACTTAGGAAGCCTTATCTTCCCCCCTACGGAGCCTCATCCTATGACACACTGAACATTGGACTTGAAGTTAAGACTTGAGGTTGAAGATTTGCAGGGCGACCTCAGGCACATCCCTTCCCATCTCAGAGACTGTTTCTGGTCTATAAAATGAGGGGGCTGGACTAGATACTCAAAGTCCCCAGTTGCTCTAACATTCTGGGACAATGATTGCTCACCCCCCGCCCAAGCCTGGTCCTGGACAAAAGCCCACATCCAGCACAGTGTCCACATCAACAAGGGGCCAAGGAGAGGCAGCCCCTGGGGCTTGGTTGAGCCTCCTTGCCCTCCCCATTTGCAGAGAGCTCTATCCCAGGCCCAAGAAGCCCAGGGGACTCCCCAGTTGGGCCCACCTCAAAGCTTCTAGTAGGGCTGTCCCTGGGATGGAGGTGAAGAACAAGAGCCAGGCTTGGGCAAGCACAGAGGAGTTAAGACCATGGTCCAGGGCAGTATCCCACACTCACAAAGGACAAGAGGGTGGAAGGAGGCCAAGGGACCTGAGATCTCAGGGAAGGCCAAAATGTGATTTAGCCCTTGGAGGTGAAGGCAAGTCTGGCCTCCTCTCCCAAACCATGCTGAGAGCCCCAAATGGGTGGGGGCTGTGAACCCACGTCCACTATAGCAGGTGCTGTATTGGAGCCATTTGAAAGCTCACTCCCTGAGAACTATCATATTAGGCCACTGACTCAGAAGGCTAGAAGGTTCTGCAAGGTTCAGAGCCACGGTTCAGCATGCATGTTGCAGGGATTCCATGCCTTGCCAAGTGTCTTACGACTATGGAAGTGCATCTACCTATATGTAGAGGTTTCCTCACATCTGTGGGAGGATCTGTGATTGAGCCTGGGGCATCTGTGTGAAAGACAGAGGAACAGCAGGCAGCCATGTGTGCAGGCTCTGAGGCCAGACTGCCTAGGCTTGAATCCCAACGTCGCCAATTACTAGCCATATGACCTTGAGCCGTCACCTCTATGTGACCCAATTCACCCACCTGTTAATTGGGATAAATAACAATACTAATGCACAAAGTTGTTGTAAGGATTCCATTGCTTGAACCCTCATGCATGCTAGAACAACACCTACTAAATTTCCAATAGGTAGTAAATTTCCAATAGGCGTTTGCCAGCATGACCTTGTATGACCGTATCCACGTGTGCAAACGTAGATTCAAGCGCTCCCATGTAAAGATTTATGGGCGTCTGTAGGTCTTTGAGTATGAGAAGGTCCACATCTGGGTGTCTGTGTCTCGGTGTGTTTGAGAACTTCCGGTGCACCCAGTGATGATGACAACTGGCATTTATTGCATGCTTACTGTGTCAGGCACTCACTGCTCTAAGAGTTCTACAGATATGCACGTGCAAACACACGCAAATGTGAGCAGCTGAGCTGTGTCCAGCCACAGGCGCCAGTGAGGACCTGTGGGCGTGGCCTCTCAGCCCCGCCCAGTGAGCCCCCCTTCCTGAGTTAGCTGTGTGAGAGATGAAGGCAAGATAGCGGATTCTGCCTGTGGAGAAAGTCTTCACATTTTACCTGTCATGGTTCCTTTGCTTCCATTGTCCAGGGTAACATTTCAAGCATAAAAGTATATTTGCAAATGGATGAATGTGCTTTTCTTTCTTGCCCTCATGAGTTCGTGACCTTCATCTTCCTTGGCCTGAGGCATCCATCTCTGCCTGAAGAGAGACAAGGATGAAGGTTTGATGTAGGCAGAATGAACAGGAAAAAAAAAAAATGCTGTAATGTTTGTCATCTGACATGCAAAATAAGATTCTGTTAGGTCAAAAGTCTTCTGAACCAGGCTATTCTTTTAAGAGCGCAGTTTCTGGATGCCTTCCTTCATCTCCTTCTTGGGTGTGACCATAGTGTTTTATGTAACAGCTGCCCAGGCCAGAGGAGAAAGGGCTTTGGCCCTCTCCTTCCTGCCCAGGGGACAGCAGGAAGGGCCTGGGAGGAAAATGAAGCAGTCCCATCTGGCTTTGCTCCAGAGAAGGAACCCCAGGGAGGGGCCCCTGTCCCCTTCTCCCTTTGGAACTCTGGGAGGAACAGCATCCCAGGCTGCTCTGAACTGGCCCGGCCTCCGCCTCTGACACCAGGGCTCCCGGGCGAAAGCGGAGGAATCAGCCTCAGTAGTTGGGCTTCACAAGCCAACCTCAGTTGCCACCGGGCTGGCTGCCACGTTGTGAGCCAGCAGGCCAGCCAGGACCCTGGTGGCACAATGAGGAGATGCCACAGGAGGAGAGGTAACACTGCTGGATCACTGGGAGGCCCTGCCGGAGGCAGCGGGGATGAACCAGGTGCAGCAGGCTGGTCAGCCGGGGACATGCCGAGGCCCTGGGCAGACAAAGAGGGACCAGACCAAGAGTTACATAAGCTCAGCTTCAGGTGCAATCCATGGCTGCCCGGGGACAAGAGACCTTGCTGGGAACCCAGAGGACACCACACCCTGGACAACTCCTTGCTGCCACCCAGTGCCACAGGAGCTGCTCTTGTGTGTCCACACGCCTTGACACCGTCTTGGTGGCAGAAGCTCGGGAAGGTGGTCTGAGAACTGAGCACTTCCTCCAAGAGAAACAAACCATCCCCGAACAGGACAAGCTAAACCATCAGGCCCTGGTTAAAATCAAGTTGACTATTTCATTGGTTTTCTCCCTAGTCATCAGGTAGGTGTTGGGAGAAAGGCCAGATTTCGTTAGAGATGAATAAATAAATTACTTCTTTTCTGCACAGATGAACTGAAGTGTGAGTTAAATTTTCAACCCTGTTGCACACACAAAAATAGAGGACCCGCCCACCTCTACCCCGCGCCCCGCCCCCCCCATATGCCAGCTGGCCTTTCCAACTAAAGACAATGACCCCGGCAGAGGACAAGTCCTGGCCTCTGGATCCTAAGTTGCCTCGTGGGGGACGGGGTCATGGCAGAGCAGGACAAGGTCGCCCTTCCACCCAAGTGCACGCATCAGCCTTCTTGGGCTCATGCACACCAGCTCCCCACCTCCTGGCTTGTCTGTGCTTTTCTGAGGGAAAGAACAAGGTTCTAATTCTCTTTCCAGGCCCTTCCTGTCCAGGGCATTTGGGCTGCCAGCCCTGGCCGCTTTCTCAGAGGCCGCTCAGATCCCTCGTTCCCCCGGGGGAAGGTGGGACTATGGGGTGTGAACTGAGTGAGGTCCAAGGTCCTACACATGGTGCCTGGTAGGAGGGGGTGTAGAGGGGGGCGGGGGGAGGAGGAGGGATCCGCACACGGGGAGGGCGGTGCTGCCACCTGCTGGAGCCCGGGAGAGAGACAGCCCAGCTGTGGAGCCATGTGCCGCTTGCCTTGGGTGAAACCACTGCTGAGTCTTGCACTCAAATGATTCACTTCCCTTTTTCCAGAACAGCGTCCCACCTATTCCTTCATTTGGCCATTTGGTCTGCAGATTGGAGCAAGATCACCATCCCATTTTACAGATGAGGAAACATGCCCAAGAAAGAGACAAATGCCATCTAAAGTCACATTACCGGGGATGGCTTGAAGGCATTTGGTCTCCAGCCTCCCAACCAAGAGCTGTGTCCCCTCCTCAGTGCTCAGACGAGGGTGCCCCGGGGCATGAGAGGGGCCCTCATATGCACGCTGAAAGGGCCATCTCCAGCCTGAAGGGAGATGGTATGAGGGAGGGAGGGGGCATGTAATCTTCCTGCTGGGACCCATGTGCCAGGCAGTACTGGCAGCCCGGCCATTGGCTCAGGGCCTGACATATGCCCACAGGGCTTCCGTTTCCTAAGGATTCCACACGCTCATTACCGCATGGATCATTTCGGCCGCTTCGGCTCCGTTTTCTGAAATGCCACAAGGGCAGGCAGGCGACCAGGGAAGCCCTGACCAGTGCCTGTCCTGATTCACTGGGAAGGGTTTGTGCCACAACAAGGCTGACACCTTAACACATTTTTCCCCATGAATTGTCTTTTAATGTCCTTGCTGCTTTTCTGTTGAGAACATCAGGCTGTTTGTTTCTATCTTAAACAGGAAAAGGTGACTTATTTGGAACCTCTGAATTTTGACCCTGTGAGTATATTACCTACCAAATTAAACAGGAGGGGGGATGACACTCTAAATATAAATGAAACAAAATATTTTAATTGATTCCATGTGAAGAGTTGAGGAATGAAAATTTAATATTAAAAAAAATTCCTGGGCGCCTGGGTGGCTCAGTTGGTTAAGCGACTGCCTTCAGCTCAGGTCATGATCCCGGGATCCTGGGATTGAGTCCCGCATCGGGCTCTCTGCTCCGCGGGGAGCCTGCTTCTCCCTCTCCCACTCCCCCTGCTTGTGTTCCCTCTCTCGCTGTGTCTCTCTCTGTCAAATAAATAAATAAAATCTTAAAAAAAAAAAATTCCTAAGGGGAATTCCTGTCACAGCACCCTGCCCGGAGACCAGGGAAAGGCAAAATTGTAAAGCAGCCCCCACCCTCTGCTTCTGTCTCACTGCCAAGCACCCCTCTTTCCTGAAGCCCTCCTGATGCTCTCCCACTCGCCACAGTGATGCTCTGCTCTTGCCCTCGGCGAGCTTTGCTCAACTCCCCCATGCCAAGGCCCTGAGGACACATGTGTGGCCTCATGGTGCAGACACGACGTCACAGGCTGACATCAGCATGCAGGCCAAGCCCGCTGTTAGGCAGTCGGTACACAGCAAGTCACCACCTGGCTCTGGCGTGGGCTTTGAAAAGTGTGTTGTGGTAATGTTTCTTGACAAGAATCTAGAAGGCCCGAGTCCTTATATACAAAATAGGTGATGAGGGTCCTCGAAGGGCCGGCGTCCTCGAAGCCATTTTCCCCAATGGTGAGGGCTCCTGGAGGACAGATGGGGACCGTTTCTATGGCCCCCACTGAGGATGTCCTGTGGTCAGCAGGGGGCAGACAGGCAGATGACTGGCCCAGAAGGCCCCCAGCTTGGGGGCCCCCAGGCCATCTCTGCCTCCCAGCCCTTCCAGCCGAGGCGTTCCCTTGGCCAAAACAGTCTGTGGGACAGAAAAGGTGCCTCTTCTCAGCCCAAGCCCCACACCACCCTCCCACCATGGAGCGAGTCCACTTGTCCTGATGTGTTTTGTGCACCCTGGGAGATGATTTGGGCCGGTGTTATAAACCCCTTAGTTCCAGTAACAGCAACCTCTACCCTCCTCCTGAGAGCAGTGCTCACCGGTCACCCTCACTGCCAGGACTCTGCATTGGCCCAAGCCTCCTCCTCTCCTGACCGACCTCCTGACCTTCTCTGCCCTCTCTTCTTGGTCTGCCAGAGTCCAGGCAAGACAGAAAGCTATGGACAGGCCCCAGGTTGCCTGCAGGCTGCAGATTAAATAAAGCTCAGTGGCTGGTCCTGCGGCTGGCTCTGCACCAGGGCAGTGCTGGGGGGAGCCTCCTAAGGCAGAGCCACAGCGCCACCTCGTGGTAGACTGCCACACGTGCAGCCAGGCCAGAGCCAGCCCAAAGAACCTTCCTACGTAGGGGCCTCTTCCTTAACTATTCCACTGTCCAGTCCTTGGGGTCTTCCCTAGATCCCAGGAGAGCCCCGTCCCTGAGGATTGAGGGACAACTGCCAAACTGAGGTCCTAGCCACATCTCTGACACACACACACCCATACACAAAGCAAAACACCTAGAAAGGGCCTGGGTTTCTGTGTCAGGGAGACCTGTTCAGCGGATGTCTGAGCTCAGGTAATTACCTAACCTCATGAACCTCAGTGTTCTGCCTCTAAAATGGGGGCAGTAAAAAGGCTGCCAAGGAATATATTAGGTAATAAAGGCCCTAGAGTAGGGGCTGGCTCTCCGCAGGGGCTCAAGAAACAACAGTTTCCTTTCCTTTCTGCCCGGGCTTGACGCCTGGAGAACCCGGACTTACTCAAAGGCAGGGTTGAGGGGACAGTCAAAACCCAAAGCCTAGGATGGGAAACGATTCTACCTCAGCAGCTCCAAGAAAGCATTCTGAGCTCCTTCATCCGACACTCTTTGCCTCTCTCGGAAACATCTCGTTTAGGGTGACCAAGCCGCCTGGTTTGCCAGGGGCTAGGGGTTTTCAGAGTGAGGGACCTTCAGCACTAAAGGTGGGGATGTCCCTGGCCAACCTGGATGAGTCGGTCGCCCCCTCCTTACCTTGCTTCACAGTCCGGTTCGCTGGGCCCAGGAATCCGCATTATAACTCTCCCCTCAGTGATGCTTGTGAACACCAGTGGCCACCCCACCCCAGCACTCTCTGTGTTTTCTTACTGGGCTCCTGGTGGGAACACTACTCACCAACTAGACAGGAAGCCTGAGACATGACACACGCAGTGACAAGACCTTGGAAAGACTCCAAAGAACTTTCTAAAAACCAGGCTCTGGACCAGGATCTGCAAAGCAAACCAACAGCAGCGGGACCCATTCCTACCCAGCTCCACAGGCTGCCGTGTGTTGCTCCTCTATGATCCTTCCATTCATTCACTAAGGACTTGTTGAGCACTTGTTGGCCTGGCCTCTGAATGTACATCCTAATGATGGAAAAGAAACAACTGCCACTTGCATTTAAGCACAATAATTTTAGATAGTGAAAATAGTAGTAAACACTATATATAGGAGTAAACAGTACCATACCACGTTCAAAGGCATCTCTGAGAAGGTGATATTTGACTGAGCCCTGAAGGTTAAGGAGCTAGCCACCCCAAGATTTGGACGAAGGTGTTCCAGGAGAAGGAAGAGCCCCGAGGCGGAAACAAGGAATAGAAAGAGTAGAGTGACTAGAGCATAGCAAGCAGGGACAGAGCTACAGGAGCTGAGGATCGGGAGGTGTGCAGGGGCCAGTTCAGGCATATGGGGCCTTCTGGACCTCTGCAGGCCTTTGCATTTTATTCTGCATGCAATGGAAAGCCGTCAATGATTTTAAGCAAGAAAATGATAGGATCTGATTCGTGTTATTAAAAGCTCACTTGGGGGTGGGGGACCTGGGTGGCTCAGTCAGTGGAGTGTGTGACTCTTGATCTCAGGGTTGTGAGTTCAAACCCAATGTTGGGTGTAGAGATTACTTAAAAATTAAAAATCTTTAAAATATAAAAGGAAAGCTCACTTGGGCTTCTGTGTAAAGAAGGGACTGGAGAGGGTAAGAAGTGGAAGTAGGGAGGGCCTTTGGCTCGGGTCATGATCCCGGAATCCCTGCTCAGCAGGGAGTCTGCTTCTCCCTCTGCCCTTCACCTCTCTGTCTCTAATAAATAAATAAAATCTAAAACTAAAAATAAAATTAAAAAAAGGAAGTGGAAGTAGGGAGTCAGTTAAGAGACTGCTGCAATAGTCCAAGCAGGAGATGACAGGAAGTGCAGATGGACAGCAGGGATGGAGGGAGATACAGACTTGCTGGTGGATTAGATATGGGGGAGCAAAGGGGTACAAGGAAGGCTGCCTCCTAAGTGTTTCACTTAGAACCCAGGTGAATGGATGAAAGAGACATTTTGTGGGATGGGAAAGACTAGGGGAGGAGCAGGTTTGGGAGGGGAAAGCTCCCGTGCTGTGCTTTGAATGAGTCATCTTGGTGGAGGAGATGGGTGTGCTGATAGGGCTGGGCTTTGTACAAAGGCACAGGGAAACATCTATTAACTCTATCCCCAGGCCAGCTTCATAGTGTGAAAGATTACAGTAAATTTTAGTTCAGCTAGAAATGGATGCTGCCTTTTCTTTCTGAAAGGAAATCTCATTATTAAGAAATTTGAAAAATTGGCCATCAATGTAAAATGCTGTTTTGTACAATAACAATAGCATCAGTCATTGTTACAAGTGGCAGAAACCCAAGCCTCACAGGCTAATGCAAAAGGGCACTTTTGGGGGCACCTGTGTGGCTCAGCTGGTTAAGCATGGGACTCTTGGTTTCCGCTTTGGTTATGATCTCACGGTCATGGGATGGAACCCCACATCTGGCTCCCCACTCAGCGGTGAAGTCTGCTTGGGATTCTCTCTCCCTCTTCCTCTGCCCCTCCCCCACTCACTCCTGCCCTCTCTCAAATAAATAAAACCTTAAATAAATAAATAAATAAATAAATAAATAAATAAATAAATAAATAAATAAAATAAAACAAAAAAAATACTCTTAAAAAGGGGGGGGGGCATTTTTCTGGCACACACAATCAAACCACAGAAGGAGGACTTGTGAAGCTTATCTTATCAGAGACACAAACACTTCCAGACCTCTCTATCTCTTCTCCAGGTCTCATTAAATGTAGCCTTCATTCTCCCAGGCCAAATCCTCAGCTAGGAGGATGCCTGCTAGAAAGAGACCTTCCGGGGACAGCAGGAAGTTCTGGATTTATATTTTTTTATGTTTCTAAACAGAAAGAGAAAACGATTCTTCCCAGATAACTCAAGATAGAAGAGCGCCTGGTGGCTCAGTCGGTTAAGCATCGGCCTTCGGCTCAGGTCATGATCCCAGGGTCCTGGGCTCGAGTCCCATGGGCTCCCTGCTCAGCTGGGAGTCCGCTTCTCCCTCTGCCCCTCCCCGCTGCTTGTGGGTGCTCTCTCTCTCTCTCTCTCTCTCTCTCTCTCTCTCTCTCTCAACAAACCAACCAACCCACCTCGAGATAGAAATTCTGATTGGCTCACTCGGAGTCACATGCCCATCTCCGAGCCAACCAGCGTGCAGTTGAGCTGATTGGGCGTGACTGGCCGAGTGCTCAGCTGTGCTGAGGGGCGCGGTATGTTGTAACCAGAAGAAAAGGGAATGGGGTCTACTGCACAGTGTCACTTTTCTGAAACAGAACTCAGGATCTTATGGCCAAAAGAGATCTTGGAAGCCTCAGCCCCCTTCCGACCAACGCAAGACTCAAGCTCCTGCTGCAGCTGGGACACTTACTCCCGTCACCAGCCAACCCACCCCATTTCTCAATGGCGCTGATCCTTTTAAAAAATAAATGTGCTTGGGGCGCCTGGGTGGCTCAGTTGGTTAAGCGACTGCCTTCGGCTCAGGTCATGATCCTGGAGTCCCGGGATCGAGTCCCACATCGGGCTCCCTGCTCGGCAGGGAGTCTGCTTTTCCCTCTGACCCTCCCCCCTCTCATGTGCTTGCTCTCTCTCATTCTCGCTCTCTCAAATAAATAAATAAATCTTTAAAAATAAATAAATAAATAAATGTGCTTCCTTCTCGTCATCACCCTTGGGCTGTAGTCTAAGTTCATGTTCTTTCCTCTAGGTCAACAGTGAGTATATCTACTCCTTTCACAGATACATGAAAGCAGCACATACATCCCTCTCCAGCCCACTCTTCTCCAGGATCCAGATTCCTTGGAGTTGCACCTGTAGTCTTCATGCATAGCTCGTTGTGACGGGAGTAGGAGGGGCATCTAGTCCCCCGGATCCTTGAGGCCAGGGGTTGTTGAATCAAGGACTTGATGGGGAAAGGCAGGGAACCCACAGAGGGAGGAAAGGGGCCAGCCAGCCAGCAGGGAGCATAAAAACACGTAAGGAGAATCCAGTTTTACCATTTACATTAAGAAGGAGAAGAAAAGGGGGGTGGGGGGATGGGCTAGCCCGGTGATGGGTATTAAGGAGGGCACGTTCTGCATGGAGCACTGGGTGTTATACGCAAACAATGAATCATGGAACACTTCATCTAGAACTAATGATGTAATGTATGGTGATTAACATAACATAATAAAAAAAATTTTTTTAAAAAGAAGGAGAAGAAAATAGATGAGATAAAAATAAATTCAGAAGAAAAGGTTAAAAGAAGGCTCAGAGGAAAATAAAAGAAGTACAGAGGGAAAGGTGGCATCACAGTTTTAAAGGGAAAGCACATCCTCATTAACAAAAGGGTGTGTAAAGGAATGAAAGGGTTATGACAGAACAAAATTTTAAAATATTAAGAATAATTCGGGGCTATTCAGGTAGTAAAATAACAATCAGTTAAATAAAAATATATTTTTTAAAGATTTTATTTCTTTATTTGACAGAGAGAGACACAGCGAGAGAGGGAACACAAGCAGGGGGAGCGGGAGAGGGAGAAGCAGGCTTCCCGCCGAGCAGAGAGCCCAATGTGGGACTTGATCCCAGGACCCTGAGATCATGACCTGAGCTGAAGGCAGACGCTTAACGACTGAGCCACCCAGGCGCCCCATAAAAATATTTTTTTTTTAAGATTTTATTTATTTATTTGAGAGAGAGAGAGTGAGAGAGAGCGAGTACATGAGAGGGGGGAGGGTCAGAGGGAGAAGCAGACTCCCTGCCGAGCAGGGAGCCCGATGCGGGACTCCAGGATCATGACCTGAGCCGAAGGCAGTCGCTTAACCAACTGAGCCACCCAGGCGCCACCCATAAAAATATTTTTAAGTGACTTTAAACATTATAAGGCTAGAAGGTGATGCTGAAGGCAACAGGACAGAGTCAAAGGCCAGAAGCACCAGGCAGGGCTGAGAGGAGAGTCTCCTGGGCTTCTGCTAAATCTGGGGTTGCCTTCAGTCCACCCCTGCAAGCTGGGACGCCTCTGACGAGCAGGCCATGCCTTATGTCAGACCCTCCAGGAAATGCCCCATCCTCAAATCGCTGTGGGGGAAAGGCATTCAGTGGGGGCTTCCCTGGAACTGAAGAACAAGCGCATGCCCCACCAGCCTCAGTCAACCTGGCCCCTCAGCCACTGCCTGCAGGAGATGGATTCTAGAGGCCTCGTGCCCATGGATTGCCACCTCAGAAACCCTCTTTAAAGGTGATTCCACACAGCTGTAAAATTTCACATGTATATAAAATAGATATAGATTATATATCTTATATGTTATATATAACATATTATATAACATCACAAATTATATATCACATTATATCTTATATATAAATTATTATATACATGATTGTATATATTTTATAGATAGATATCTATCCCTTGGACCAGCAATCCCACATCCAGAATCTATCTTAAAAGTATACTGGCCAAAAATTCCAAGCAATGTGAACAAATCTCCTCACTGCAGCACTATCTCTGCAACCAGAAGACTAAAAACCACCCAAGGGTTCATCAGTAGAGGAGTGGAATGCCCACATGAGCAGAGTACTAAGGAAGGAGGAAGAGCTCTATCTGCAACATTAAAATGATCTTCAGATATGCTCTTACTGAGGGGTGCCTGGCCGGCTCAGTGGAGCACATGACTCTCAATCGCAGGGTCTTGAATTCTAGCCCCACGTCTGGTGTGGAGCCTACTTAAAATAAGAAAGAAAGAAAAAAAAGAATATACTGTTAGTGAAATCAGTGAGGGATAGGACAGCTTTTGAATAAGAAGGAAAGGAAGTGGAACACAAACATAAGTGCGTATTTGCCTGTATTTTTTAAGAGAAACAATAAAAAGATAACCAAAAATGTAATTTTCAAAATATTACCTATAGAGAGAAGGAGGAAACAGGACTAAGGGACAAGGATATAAGCTGGACTTCTCTGAATAAACCTTGTTTTATAGTTTTGACTTTGGAAGCATGTAAATTTTTTAGATAAATAAATGAAAAAGAAAAAGAAAAGAATCCCTAAAAATGTAAAACAAACTGAATCAAATGGCCCTCACTGTTTATCAAGCCATAACAGAAAAATTACGTTGACTTTAAAAACACAATACTTTGAATACTGCATTTGGAATATAAATTAAGGACAAAAGGAATCACAAAGGAATCTTAAACTGCAATCAATAATCTTATTGTTAGAAATAATATTGATAACATTATTTATTTATTTATTTATTTATTTATTTATTTATTGAGCATGCGATGAGGGGGGATGGGAGGGGCAGAGGGCAAGGGAGAGAGAGAATCTTAAGTAGGCTCCATGCCCAGCGTGGAGCCCAATGCGGGGCTCCATCTCACAATCCTGAGATCATGACCTAAGTTGAAATCAGGAGTTGGATATTTAACCAACCGAGCCACCCAGGTGCCCTGATAATATTATTTTGAAACGTGTGTGTGGGGGGGGGGGGGGTGCATAGTAGGATAAAGCAAATAAGTAAATTAAGTAATTATGTAAGAGTTGTAAAGAACTAATATTTTCAGAACAAGACAAAAGACATCTAAATATAAAATTTAATGGCATAAATTTTGTAATTTTAAATGGAAATATCACTATAAACTCAGACTTTATTTTTCTCTTTTTAAAAAGTATGCATTTCCTAGTTCTGTCCACTGAAAAGACTTTGAAATATGATAACCACAGAGTAGCAACAATCGATTCTAGAACACAGATTGTGGTCTCCTAAATAAGAACATTTCCCAGCAAAAAGAACCAGACTCCTAGGAGAATAGCCGATTCCAGGATTGAAGAAAGAAAAATACAAAATGTATTCTGGAATATCTTGTTATGCTGGGAACAAGAAGACTATCAAAGATCTAAGATTAGGGGCACCTGGGTGGCTCAGTCGTTAGGCGTCTGCCTTCAGCTCGGGTCATGATCCCAGGGTCCTGGGATCGAGCCCCGCATCAGGCTCCCTGCTCAGTGGGGATCCTATTTCTCCCTCTCCCACTCTGCCTGCTTGTGTTCCCTCTCTCTCTGTCTCTCTCTGTCAAATAAATAAATAAAATCTTTTAAAAAATAAAAAAATAAAAAGATCTAAGATTATGTCAAAAAGACCCAGGAGCCAACTTTATGGCACTTTCTCTGGCCAAACATGAGACAGATCAAGCATCAACAGTGATAGCTGGGCCAATGAATCATGAGAACATAACAGTCCTAAACACCAGTGCAGCCAATAACAGAGCTACAAACTACATGAAGCAGGAAAAGGCAGAACTGAAAGGAGAAATAGAAAAATCTATGACTGTAGTTGGTTATTTTCATACTCTTCTCTCAATGACAGAACAAGTAGAGAGAAAATCAAAGCTATCGAAGCCTTGAGCAACACTAGAAACCAACTTGATATCATTGACCTTGACAGAACACTCTCCTCGACAACAGCACAATACACATTCTCTTCACATACATCAACATCAAATGAAAAGCAGGAAAACAATTGAGAACGTGAAATGAAACTGAAATGAAATGAAACTGAAAACTGGATATTTGAAAAAGATAAATGAAAGTGAAAAACCTCTTATTAGACTGATCAGGAAGAAAAATAAAAAAAGATACAAATTACCAATATCAGAAATTTGTGAGGACATCACTACAGATCCTAAAGACAAGAAGGGAATATTATGTATAACTTCATGCCAATAAATTGAACAAATTTTTTTAAAGATTTTATTTATTTATTTGACAGAGAGAGAGACGAGGAGAGAGGGAACAAAAGCAGGGGGAGAGGGAGAGGGAGAAGCAGGCTTCCCGCTGAGCAGGGAGCCCCATGCAGGGCTCGATCCCAGGACCCTGGGATCATGACCTGAGCCGAAGGCAGATGCTTAATGACTGAGCCACCCAGGTGCCCCTAAATTGAACAAATTTAACAAAAAAGACAAATTTCTTGAAAAACACAAAATACCAAAGCTCACTCAAGAACTGATCACTTGAATAACCCCATATCCACTAAATAAATTGAACTTATAGGGTTTAAAAAAAAAAACCTTCCCACAAAGAAAACTGCAGACCCACAGTGCTTCACTAGTGACTTCTGCCAAGTATTTAACAAAGAAATAATACAGGACTTACACCCTGAAAACTACAAAACATTGCTGAAAGAAATTAAAGGCCTAAGGGTGCCTGGGTGGCACAGTTGGTTAAGCATCCAACTCTTGGTTTCAGCTCAGATCATGATCTCTGGATCATGAGATTGAGCCCAGTGTGGGGCTCTGCACTCAGCGCAGAGTCTACTTGAGTTTCTCTCTCCCTCTGCCCTTTCCCCCGCCCCTGCTCTCTCTCTCTCAAATAAACAAATAAATCAAAAGAAAGAAAGAAAGGAAGGAAGGAAGGAAGGAAGGAAGGAAGGAAGGAAGGAAGGAAG